>NC_089583.1:113684196-113974446 GCF_019320115.1 Miscanthus floridulus
AAGCTGCCGCGATGTGGTCCTGAATCACGTGTCGCTTTTGGTTTTTTAAAAAAAAGAATGGCTAGCTAGTAGGAGTACGGAGTACCTCCTTTTTTTTCTCTTGTTTTTTTTTTTTTTGGAATGTGAATCTAGCAAATTGTCAACTCTGAGTGTGTCGTATCTTCGGTGAAATCGGCATGATATTCAGATAAGATCACAGGCAGCTCATCACTATCACCCTGGGAACTAGAAGACCCATTTGGGGATTCAGATGTCGACTGACTGGCTTGACTGCCAGAGAATGGCATGCTCAAGATTTTGCAGAGGATCTGGATCTGTCGGAGTGAGTTCTTTGTGCTGCAGATTTGGTCCTAATAATGTTTACTCGTGAATTTGAATCAGTTTTTAGGCGTAGGTTAATCCTAATAATGTTTCCTCATGAATTTGAATCAGTTTTTAGGCGTAGGCTTGAGGCTTCTAATTGATACACAAGGTAAATGGTTCGAGTATAACAATGTATCTAAACCATATGATGCATTCATGGGTTTCAAACTACTGAATACGCTTGCATGGCCTCAGAACTCAGAAGGATGAATATTTCCAGCAATATCTGCGGTGAATCAGCGAGATAATCTAGATGAGATCGCGCAGCTATATCACTATGGGAACTGGAACAGGTTGGGATTCAGATGTTGACGTCGGACTCGGAGTAAGAGGATGTGTATGTTGACTCAACCAGTTGTTCCTCAAATACTCTATCGGTTCTAAATTATAAATCGCTTCAGCTTTTTTTTATATATATATTTATTTTACTAATATACCAATACATAACAAATTCTAAGTAAAAAAAAAGTCAAAACATCCTGTAATTTGAAACAGAGAGAGGACACTTTAAGTTGAGGGGAGTCGTAGACTAGTAGCCATTCAGAGCTTGCGTTTGTCAACTCTGATCAGATCTCAACAGGCCTGCACTGCACCAGAGCTACCGCAGCGAAGCAGCTGATGCCACGAGACGAGGTGCTACCGCACCGTTGTCTCCAGCACTACATCTTCGGCTATTCTCCACGACCGCCGATGCAAAAAAAAAAATTGAGGAACCACCCCATCGTGTGCAAAAATAAAGGAACTGCGAGCAACGAACAGTAGTAACAGAAATCCACCCACACGGTGTTTCGAATTAAAGCAAATTAACTCTGGTACTGGTACATCCGACTCGACTAGGATCCAAAAACCTCACGGCAATATCACTAGCCACACAAAGCAGACTATGGATAAATTAGGCTGGTGCATTGCCCACCAACCACCACCGCCACCACCACAAGGAAATTTCTGCAACAACAGGATTGATCAAAAGTTACAAACACATCGAAAGCAGAAAAGTTGAGTAATAACTACAAACTGGACTGGGCAATATTATAATGAGTAGGTTAAAGCAAGATCCTAGTTATGCTACTGCAGCTGTAAGTATCAAGTGCTGAATGACTTACAGATCTTGTTGAAGGCGACAATGTCGCAGCTCTGGACGTACTCGCTCACTGGCTCAGCGCAGAGATGGTCCTCAATGAGAGTGTCGACAGAGACGAGGTCGTCGACAATGGTCATCATGATTTGCAGCTTCTTGATGCCATATCCAACTGGGACTAGCTTGGCTGCAAAGGACAGTAAATGATTATGTCAGACATCATACTAAATGGTAAAACAATTGTGCGATTCACTAAATTATGTGCAGAAAACTGAGAGGTAACATACATGCACCCCAGAGCAGTCCTTCCATCTGGACACTCCTAACAGCTTCCTCGAGCTTGGCCATGTCGGTCTCATCGTCCCATGGCTTCACATCAAGTAAAACTGACGATTTCCCAGCTGACAAGGTATGGAAAGGTTAGAACTATGCTTAAAGTTTTTGGGTATGAAAACAAAGCCACGACAACAATATAGCAGTAGCAAGGATGTCCTTATAGTAAGGTGGCAAGACAGAGTGTGATGAGAGAATAAAACAGAAAAATATGCACGTTGACATACATTCTTTCTTCTTGCCAGAAGCCTTGGCAGCCGCAGCACGCTCTTCAGCAGCCTTCTTCTCCTCTTCAGTCTCCTCACCAAAAAGGTCAACGTCATCATCATCGTCCTCATCAGCAGCTGAGGCCTGCGGTTATTAGAAAATGCTCTTCAGTAACTAAACTGAGTAACTCGATATTGAACCACATGGATGATAACTTTAGAAAACAATAATAATTCAAACCAGCGATCAGCACAAACTATGTGAGCATATAAAACTACTAACAATTTTCAGCCAAAAAATCGCAAAGAATTAGCATATAACATTTAAATTCATTTATTACGTTTTCAGCCAAAATAGAAGTTAAGAAATTATACCTCAGCAACATCAGGAGTTGAGGCTGAAGGAACTGCTGATGACTCAACCTTGACACCTAGGCCCTCTGCAGTAACTCCGCTGAAATTGTATGGATTATTAGCTCACTCACACCGCTAACAGGATACCTAGTAGGAAATATAAAGGCTGAGAAGAAGGGCATACCTCAGCCTCAGGAGTGCATCAATGTGACTAAACCACCTTGCTACGTTGATATACTTGGATGAGGGAGCAGCCGAAAATGAAGAGTAGACAGCCAGGTCATCCTTGGAAGCTTGGTAGCTAGAGACAGATTAATGCATCATAAGTTCAGTACAAAGGTTATGGCGATTCTGCAAACAGAGTAGCTCGAATCACATACCCAGTGATGTAGCTGCGAGTGAGAAGGTACTCATCAAGCTTTTTTAGCCCTGCCTCAGAGTTGACGTTTGCAAAAGAAACTGCCATCTCCCCACGAGAAAGATTAACAAGTGATCTGGCGGCACATATGAGGGTGGTGTTAGAAACACTTGAAATGTCAAATCATGACAACAGTTAAACAGGCATTCAATGAACAGAGAACAATGATGCTACTATAGTACAGTAAAGTAGAATCCAATCCAAATCCTTAAACAACTCATAGCTATTAGATCTAATAACGAGCACCCTGAACCCAAATCCAAACCAAAGCTATGTTTCTGAAGTATCCAAAACAGAGCTAAGTGTCATAGATTAATTCAGAGCTCAGGTAACAACTTATGGGCAGAACCACATGGTAAACAAAAAGTTCTAAACAGAAAACCGAGATCTTTAGCGACAGTTCATGATTATGAGTCGGTTCGGAATTGGTAGGATCGCAAATTTATAACTAATTACTGTAAAATCATAGAATCGGCTCTACCCGACAAAGACATAATTCTAAAATCGTATAAGTCATAAAATTGCACAACATAATCACGAGTTTAACAAGTACGACAACAAGAATATAAGAATCTAACGAACTAAATCTCCACATCGGTATTGCTATAAAATAGAACGGAGAACTAATAAGAGCTAATAACAGAATTCAGATTAGATGTTATCTCAACACTTAATTGAATTCAGATTAGATGTTATCTCAACACTTGGAACCACTGTGATCCAGGGGCGGATCTAGTAACGGGACATGGGTGTACATGTGTACAGCCGATAATTTTTGCAAAAGGTTGTTAGTAGGCATCAGATAGCCAAATAGCTTGAGGTTAGAGTTTGGGAACTCAAGCATCACGGCCCGCAAGCTTGCGAGGTGCGACCGCAGCACGCGACCGCGGCCGATGACGAGGCAAGCGAGATGCCACGAGTCAGCGACCAGCGCCTCTCCCTCTGCGAGTCCGCAAGCCAGGTCTGGTTCTGGACTCCTCTCTCCTTCTTCCTTTCGATCTTTCTCTGCCGACTGCTAAACCCGAACAGCCAGCTACTGATCTCTTCCTCAAAAAAAAAGTTTGGGAACTCGGTTTCGCACAGCAGACACGGAAGAGAAGTGGGGATACCTGGTGGTCGGCGGTCGCTCTTCGCCGGAGCCGGGAGGAGAGGGAGAGAGGCTGGTGGCGGCTGGCACTTGGGATGAGAGGCGGAGGCTGGTGGCTGTTAGGGTTTTATATATACCCGCTGATTGTAATTGGGCCTTTAATGGACCTTCTCCTTCGTCATTGCCCGCGCCGCCAGCCGCGTCCACGTTCCGCATCGGCCCAGTTGACTGTTTTTTTCCGCATCGGCCCAGTTTGTCCTCAGCCCAAAATACCGGCCGATTCCTCCGCACGGTCTTTTTCTTATGCCCAAAATACCGGGAAAGAGGAAGAGGCATGGATATTACGCCAAAGTTTCTTGGGGAATGGGCTAGTGAGATACAGAGCTATTCAACCTTGCTTTGCTTGCGAAGCAGGCCCGACGGATCCTCCAGGAACCGGCATCTATAAGTGCCTAGATTTTAAAGGTGGTTTATTTTCCATAAGGTGATTTTCTAGAGGCTAATCTTGGCTCGACCCCATCTAAAATCTGGCGATCAATTCTGGATGGTAGAGAAGAGCTTCAGCTCGGACTAATTAGGAGAATCGGCACATGTTCAACTACATCAGTTTGGAATATGGACTGGCTACCGACCGATGGAATGCGACGACCGGTACCTAGCGCACGCCCACATTCCCCACAGCTTGTGAGCGAGCTAATTGACAGCACATCGGCAGCTTAGAATCGAATTAAGCCCCACAGCTTGTGAGCGAGCTAATTGACAGCACATCGGCAGCTTAGAATCGAATTAAGCTTCAGGAATTTTTCACGCAAGCTAATTGATGTGATTCTTAATATCCCTGTGTGTCATCGGGGCCAACCGGATTTCAGGGCTTGACATCATGACAAGATGAGAGTTTTCACAGTGAGATCTGCATATAGGATGCTTATTATGGGGCGTGCTTTGTTAGAGAATGCAGCAAGATCTGATAGAAGACAGGAAGAGGAGTGGTCCTTGTGGCAGGTCATGGTGCCTTCAAAGGTAAAAAATTTTATTTCGTGGCTTGCAAAGCACTCATTGCTATCGGTGGATGTTCTTCAATGCAGAAATATGGCTGATCATGGCCAATGTGCTTTATGTGGAGCCACTAATTCTTGGAAACATTCATTGCTCGAATGTAATATGGCGAGATGTGTATGGGCGCTGGAGAGCGAGGAAATCGTCGAACACCTTAGCGAGATGCAAGAGGAGAACTCGAGAGGTTAGTTGGCGAACCTGTCGAAGCAATGTCCCATGATGATCTTATTTGGGTGTTGGTAACTATGTGGGCAATTTGGTATGCAAGAAGGAAGGCGATCCATGAAAATATTTTCCAGAGCCCACTATCGACACATAGCTTTGTAAACAAATATGTTACTGAGTTGAAAGCCCTGAAGCCGACTCAAGGAGCAAAGGCAAAAGTTCAGACTCGACGTCCTCTGTGGCTGCCGTCGCCAGCTGAATGCATGAAGGTGAATGTCGATGCAGCTATTTCAAAGAACTTGAGAACGGCATCAGTAGCAGCCATAGCCTAAGAGTAGGATGGTAGTTTTCTGAGAGCATCGGGAGTGGTCCTTAAAGGAATGACGGAACCGGAAACAGCCGAGGTAATCGCCTGCAGAGAAGGTCTAGCTCTGGCGTCTGACCTCATTCCGGCTGGCATCTTACTGTGCTAATGCTATTAGAAGCATGGCAGGAACATGCATGGGTCCTTATGGCCAAGTTACGAAGGAGATCAAGGAGCAAGCTCGTGATTTTGTTTTTGTTGATTTCGTTCATAAGAATAGAAATTCCAATGTTGATGCTCATGCTTTAGCTGGGAGCTTGATTTTTTTTTTGATACAGGCAGGCATATCTGGCTGTTAGATCCGCCATCGGACATATGTAACTTTTATGACCAACTCCATGAATGATGAGTGTGGTTTTCCTAAAAAAGACTAAAGTTTATATAGCTAGCTAAAATTTTAAAGCTAAACTTTAGTTAGCTAAAAGTTATTTCAGCTAAACTTTAGCTAAGATGTTTAGATCCCTTAGCTAATAGACAGCTAAACTTTAGCTAAGTTTAGTTAGGTTAAAATAGCCAGCTAAACTCAACTAAACTTTAGCTGATCTTTTACCTGGACGGTTTGGATTCGTAGCAGCTAAACTTAGCCGGCTAAAATTTAGTTAAGGATCAAACAAACCCTTAGTCTCTCTAAAAAAACCCATTGTTTTCTTATTATTTTTATTCTTTTTCTTATTATTTTATCTTTTTTATTTCCTTGCTTCTTTTTTTCATTTTTCTTTTATTTTTGTTTGTTTTAATGTAATTGATTATTTTCTTTATTTTATTTTTTATTTTCATGTTTGCCATTTTATTTTTCCTTTATATTTTCTCGTTTTATTTTGTTTATTTTTCTCTTTTAGAATCTCCTTTAACTTATTGTTTTTTTTCATGTTGTAGTTTTTTTATTTTTATATTCTATGAGATACATATATTGTTCATAAGTATACATGATGTTCGATTGTGTATTTTTGTTTATTCACTATAATAGTGAGATGTTGGGTGTATTTTGAGATGTTTGCGTAGTATAGAAGGGATGTTCTCGAGTGTATCTTTCATTACTCACATTGTATTATGAGATATTTTTTGGTATATTTTAGGTTGTTTGAGTAGTATCCATGTGATGTATTTTTTTCCTACTTCCCCATATTACGTTGTTTTTTCTGTTTTATTATTTTTGTTTTCGCTTATGTTTTGTTCTACTTTTTATTATTTCTGTTTTTCCACGTGATGTTCGGTGGTATATTTCAAAATGTTCTCTTTCTAGTACTATAATAGAGACGCATATTATAAACTATTATATTCTAGAATATAATTTTATTTTCCTATATCAAAAAATATTGTTGTCCTTGAAAGTGAGTTTAGGACCTAAGTGGGTTTTGATGGATTGAATGACAACACGATTAAGGGCATGTTTGGAGCTTAAGGATCATGCAGAAATTTCACAATAGTCAGCTCAATTTTATAGGAAAAATATAGGAACATGCAAAAGTTCTCGCATTACAAACATGACCTGGTTGATTATTGTATGATATACTCATATTATATGTTATTAATGTAAATGAGAATCGAGTCCAGGTTTGTTTATTAAAATGCATGATTTGGAAAGCAAGTGTGTTATCAAATAAATAAGATACGAGGATTTGCATGTGGGTTGGTCTCATGATTCGTTTATACATGCTAGTATCTGAGACTGGCATCATCTATACTCTGGAATTAATCATGAAGTTGCATAATACTTCAATAGGAGATCATATCAAATGCAATATGTGTAACATGCCAAAAAAATTTAGCATAAAGACAACTAATTAAAGAAAGGATGTTGGTATAGTTTCTTTAGGACTACATAGAACAACACACATTTTACTTTCATTCAAGGTTCTCTCTGCGTGTGTAAGGACGCGCAGGCGTGTGTGTGCGTGTGGTGTGAATTTGTGGGTTGTGTGCGTCCAAGTTATACTCGATAAAAAAATCTCTTTATAACTATGGCATTTTTTTCGAGAACGTGCTAAACACGTGTTTCAGTAAGTGGAAATTAGAAGTTTACAATAAGGCAAGATGGCGAGGTGCCAATGCGCCAGCCTTAAACCGGGCGAGTAGTAAGGGCGATTATACAGACACCGGTTTTGCGACGAGGGGAAACAAGGGATCTAGCTATCACCACGTGCTAAGAACGGCGACATTGCCTAGAAGCCCGCCCCAATCCATGCTGCGGCTTTGTCGATGATTCGCTGGACGAGCTATGGCGGAGAAAGACGACCACCCTGGAAATTCCTGCGATTGCGCTCCTTCTAGACCTCCCACACGACGAGCAGAACCACGGAGTCAAAACCCCGTCTGAATTGGCTCAGCACCTCTAGGCGGGTTTGCAGCCACCAGTCCACAAGGACCGCATCGGAGCCCTGTGCGAGGTGTTGTAACCCTACGAGATGCAACAGCCGGAACCAGACCTCACGGTTGAAGACACAAGAGACGAGGAGATGGTCTGAGCTCTCGTCAGCCTGGTCGCACAGAGCGTAGTTTGCCTCATCCTGAAGGCCATGGCGACGCCTTCGCTCTGCTGTCCACAGCCTGCCATGGAGCGCGAGCCAGAAGAAAAATTTGACCTTGGGTGGAACGGCTGCTCCCCATACCTCTTTGGCACCCCTCAACAATGTCATGCTAATGAAGAACGAGTGGTATGCCGAGGATGCCAAATACTCTCTGTTCGCCGTCCAACGCCAAACAAAGCGGTCTGCTTCAAGCTGGTTCAACTTGATGTCTTCCACCGCCTCCCAAACTTGGATGTAGTCACAGAGCACCGGGGTGGTGGGCTCACCCGTGATGTCCCTCACCCAGCGATGGTTATGCAAGGATTCCTGCACGGTGGCTCATCGATGGTGGCGGCTGATAGCCCGATACAGATGTGGGGCAAAGTTGCAAATCGCCCCTTGCGGCAGCCAAGAGTCCATCCAGAAGCGTGTAGTGGCACCATCACCCAGCCGGACGTAGACGGATGCCCGGAACATGGCAACGACGGTGGGCTCCGGCTTCGACGGTAAATGTGTCCATGCTGCGTTAGGGCACGTTCGAGAGAACCACTCCTAGCGTAGTCTTAGGGCGAAGCCCATGACACACAAGTCCGGCACACCGAGGCCACCGACACTAGTAGAGAAACGACCTTTGATCCACTTCAAAATTTGGCTGTAGTTTCGGTATTTTTCACGCCTGAGACTAGAGAAACCTTTAGTTCTGGTTGGTAGCTCTAACCGGGACTAAAGGTCCCTGCCCAACGGCTACTGTGCTAGGCTTTTGCTGGAGGGGACCTTTAGTTTCGGTTGGAGCTACCAACTAGGACTAAAGGTTCACTTTTACTCCCGGTTGGTCCCTCTAACCAGGAGTAAAAGTCTACTCTCGACTGGGGGCTCCGTCTAGGACTAGAAAGGGACCTTTAGTCCTGGCTTCTGTCTACAACCGGGACTAAAGGTCCCCTTCTATATATCCCTTGTTCCTCCCTGAGCCCGAGCCACTTTGAGCTCAATGTTCTTGCTTCATCGCCGGCCTCTCTTCTTTCTCATCACCGGTGATCACAAGATTTCTTACATTTCTCCATTGATTCTTCGGTTTTAAAGGTTACCAACTTTATACTCTCATGTTTCATCAGTAGCTTATTTCATTTTATGGACTAGATATATGTGGGTTTTTTTGTGGTAGTTTTTTTATTTGTAAGCCATTTAAGCTCAAAATCACTTTAAAGTTTGCATATTTGGATGAAGGAAGGTTAAAGTAGTTATTCAAAACTAGTATTGAGCTTTCATTTCTAGCATGAATAGCACACTTCATGCTTTAGAGATATAGAGAATTTTAGAGTTTTTTTTTTAATTTTATTTGTTTATAAAATGAGAATTTTATATTATATTAAAAATGAGTATAGAGAGTAGATGGCAACTGCTTCCGGGTCCTCGGCCTCTCATCGGGTTACAAAGCGACTGAGGCCGGACCTTCCTCTCATTGCATGCGGCAAGTGTGAGGAGAATATTGTGATGGAGTACCGAGTGAGGAAGAAGTGTCCCAACAAGGGTCGTATCTTCTACAAGTGTCCGGATTGCAATGTGAGTTATTTTGTCATATTTGATGATTATGGTTAATTTATACTTATTTTCATGATGATTGTGATTAAAGTTCTAATTTTTTGTTTTAATTTCAGTGGGATGGCACTGGATGTTCAGGCTGGTACTGGGAGGAAGAGTATGTTGAACACATGCAAAACTCTCTTGCATAGGCGGCTACGGCGGCTGATGAGGTAGTGATCCTACGGAAGAAGCCCATAGATGTTGAATAAATGCATGATCTGTCTATTTTAGTTGGGATTGGTCGCGAAATCCTTATGTTGCTAAAGTGCATTTTAGCTTTAGTTTTTTTTTAGTGGTAGTTGGGATTGTCTACATTGTAGCGAGACTTTCATAAATTAATACCTTGTGTGGTGGCATGCATGTCGTATAATTAACTAATTATGTTCTAGGTTTTAATATGGTATGTATGTCATGTAATGCAGATAAGCCGGCATTGGATGTACAATGCTGATCGCCGCTCCCAAGAGTTTATTGAGGGCGTGCATTCTTTCTTACGTGTAGCTGAGGCAAACAAACGCGATGGTTTCATGTGCTGCCTATGTGCCATATGTAAGAATTTGAAGGAATATGCTAGCTCAAGGAGTCTTCATTCACACTTGTTGAAGTCGAGTTTCATGCCAAACTATATTTGTTGGACGAAGCACGAAGAAACCGGGGTTGTAATGGAAGAAGGTGAAGAAGAACAATGGGACAATGATGACATTATTGCTGAATATAGGGCCTTCAATGATACCGCAATGGGGGAAGCTGAAGAAGAGGTAGGGGCAGAAGATGAGCCCGCTGATGATCTTGGTCAGGCCATTCATGACGCACAAAGAGAATGCGAAAGTGAAAAGGAGAAGATCAAGTTCAAGCGCATGCTAGAGGATCATAAGGAATTGTTATACCCAACTTATGATGCGGGGCAAAAAAAGTTGGGTACCACACTGGAATTGCTGCAATGGAAGGCAAAGAATGGTGTATCTGACAAGGGATTTGGAGAGTTACTGAAAATCCAAAAGAAGATGCTTCTGAAGGATAACGAATTGCCCGCCACTACGTACGAAGCAAAACAGGTAGTCTGCCCTTTGGGATTAGAAATCCAGAAGATACATGCATGTCCTAATGACTACATCCTCTATCGTGGCGAGGAGTACGAGAAGTTAGATGCATGTCCGGTATGTTATGCATCGCGCTATAAGATCAGGCGAGATGACGCTGGTGATGTTGAGGGTGAACGTCCCACAAAGAAAATCCCTACCAAGATTATGTGGTATGCTCCTATAATACCATGCTTGAAACATCTATTCAGAAATAAAGACCATGCAAAGTTGTTGTGATGGCATAAAGAAGACCGTAAGGTAGACAATATGTTGAGACACCCTGCTGATGGGTCCCAGTGGAGAGCAATCGATAGAGAATTCCTAGAGTTTGCAAATGATGCAAGAAACTTAAAGTTTGCTTTAAGTACGGATGGTATGAATCCTTTCGGGGAGCAGAGCAGTAGTCATTGTAACAGAACCGACCAATTATACGAAATTAAGTAAGAAAATCATCCGCCAGAGCGGACGATTTAGCAAACTTAAGGCCGTATAACCCGGTAGTCCGTGAAATCATGAAGGATTTCAAACCATCTTCCATTCCAGCCAAGATCGTAATAAGTTTAGCGGTCACCATCACATATTACATAAAAGTTCACAGTCTCAGATACATCAGAGTTTCAACATAGTTATTACAAACCAGTTCGAATAAAAGTAGCGGAAGTCATTTGTTCAAACCACACACACACTCACGCGGAGTTTAAATATAGTGCCAGCGAATAATCATCTCCAACAAAAGCATCAGGTGAGACGTAAGGAATGACCATGCCCATGGTCCTAAGCATCACCCATCGCAGGATAAAGGCAGTTGATACAGTAGCCGTAATACATCTGCCCATCTGCAATAAGTGGGAATAAAACCCTGAGTACGAGAAGGTACTCAGCTAGACTTACCCGACATAACTGAAAATAAGTGACACCAAGGATTATGAAGGGCTTTATAGTAGGGTATCTGACTCATTTGCAAAAAGAAGCATTTTTAGCATTTCAAGAACCTTTCGAAAAGCATTATTGCCAAGTTAATTATTATTAACCTGTTGACTAGATTGCACCTATACTAGAGTAAACATGTGATTAAGCAGATAATGATAACCACTGATCATTAAACAACTTCCATACGGTCATATTCATTATAACTGTCCAAGTGTTCCATAACATTTACTACGATGAAGTAACTCAAGTCAAGTGCTCACTATCCAGGAGCGATGGCGATTCGAATCGATTCCTAACCAGCTGGTGATTTATTCCTTACACAAACCTCACTCACCCGCTAAAGTGAGATATTGATCACCGAGTCAACTTTCCAGGAATCTCGAGTTTGCCAGGAACCACATGTACCCGAGGGCCGACCGACTGCACTTTGGTCTTATCATCCCGCCCCCGTGTCCTACCACACCTGCTCCGGCACAGTGCGTTGCGGGCAATCTACTCGGCCCGAAAAATCTCCCAGCTTCGCGGTCGGAAGGTACTTTATCCGGCCAGCTAAATGTAAGGCATGCGTTCAACATGACTCGAGGCCCAACAACGGTCGGTCCTTAATCGACACAGACAAAAAACACTATAGTCCGAAACTCTGCAAGTCTTCGTCCGGTCTCAACTTCATTTAACACTTAGTTATACCATGACTTCATAGTCATCCAAGCAAATCCAGGTAACCACCTATAGCTCACAGGTGACAGGAAATCACCCAACTTCTACCGGTCTAAGCTAGCTAAGCAATGACTCGACTGCGGATACCAGGGTAATAAGGATATAGTATAACAAAGGTAAACAAGGTATAATACAGCAACGGTTGTAAACAACTCCTGAACGTAATGCATCAATTAAAGTAAAGCATTTAATGAAATAATTGCAAACCGGGAGAAAAATGCTCTGAGGCTTGCCTCTCTCGAAGGAGCTCGGGCGGTGATCGGGGCACTTCGGAAGTTCCTCAACGTCCTCCTCGTCGGCTTCTGGCACTTCCTGCTGCTGCACCTCGAGCTGCTCCTTGGGCTCCTCGGGTATGATGACTGGGTTCTCGGTTTGCGATCCTGTATGATGCAATGCACGTAAGTGATTATGCAAACGGTGCATCGAAGGAGATGAATGCAATGGATATGTTTAAATGCAAGGTAGTCAACATCATCCAAGAAACTATACTACAAGCACATGTCATCTACTGTATTCTCTTCTACTACTAATATGTTAAGTCAACATATCTTATGAAATGCTTCAAAGATACACCAAAGCTATTATTATTAACTAACCTTGTATTAAAGAGGATTCTTTTAATTCCTTTTAAATTAGGGCTACAACAGAAATCTATATTTTTGATGCTTATAAAAATCTGAGAAAATTACAGTAGCATGGTACTACTCTAAGTAGACTACCATCAGATTTTCATGATAATTGAATGAGTGGATTAGCCTACACAAAAATTAGAAACTATGGCATGATTTTGTACATAAAAATACTTTGAACTGTGAAAAGTGTCAAACAATAGAATTAATATTTTTCCTAGGTTCTTCATAGCATACAATGACTGTACAAAAATTATCACATGCATGTTTTATACAAAGTTTGCTCTCTAGCAAAAATAACAAAAATCAGCCATTAAAGGTACTTGAACTACACCTCCAAAGTTTTCCACAGCACATGCATGAAACATATTTTTCCTAGGAAGTACATGACATAAGAAGATTAACAAACTTGAAATCATATTTTTCTGTAGACTATAGATTTTTCTACATATTTTTCAAGTTATTAGCAATATCCATGATTAAATAAAATCCTACAGAAAAGTATCCCAAAAATGACATGCAATAATTTTTCCAAGTAGATCTGATGATAAGGAACGTAGCAAAATTTGTTTCAACCAATTTGGAGCAAATTTGAGTACCCAAACATTTTTCAAACCATTTCAAATTTCAATTAATAAAGAATAAATGGAAATCAAATCACTTAAACATTACTGGGCCAGCCCGCTGGAAATCAGCTGGCCCACGGCCGATTTTGGCCTGTGCGGCCCGAGCGCGAGGGACGGGAGGATGGCCCAGTAGGGCGTCAGCCCACTGCCGCTCGGCCTGGCCGGCCCGGCTGGCTGGCTGAGGCTGAGGCCTCGCCGGTGTGCGCGCTGGCGCGGTGGCGCGGCTCGGCCACGAGGCCGGTGGCCATCTCCAGCCATGGCAGGGCAAGCTGGCGAGTGCACGGGATGTGCGAGGAGACGGCGAGTGCGGTAGGGTAGCTAGGCTAGGCTGGAGAGGAGAAGGAAGATGACTTCCATGGCGGCCGAGCACGACGGTGCCATGGCCATCGGTGGCGAGGCGCGGGGAGGCTCAACCTGAGCTCGGAAGGTGGTGCAAGCTCGAGCGCGACTTGAAGGAGGGCGAGGCAGAGTTACGGGCGGGAGAAATCGGGGAATGGCGCGGTGGTGCGGGAGCTTGACGCCGGCGGAGCTGCGGGCGTGGCGAGTGCAGAGCTTGGGGCTCTCAGCTCTGGAGGAGAAAGAAGGCAGCGCGGGGGGGAGTGAGCGAGCGCACGGGCACCAGCAGGTGTAGGCGGGCGCGGGGGTGCGGGGTCAGGCCACGGCTACCACGCGGCGGGCGACACCGGCACATGGTCGCCACACGGCGGGAGTTCTCTACCGCGGTCGTGGCGTGGCACGGCGACTAGCGCGGCTCGCGGGAGAAGGAGCCAGCGCGCGGGGCTGGGCTGGGCTGCGGCGAGGTGGGCTGGCGCGAGAGGCGCACTGCTGTGGGCGGCTTCACTGGCGCACTGGGCCGGCTTCGGCAGGCGGGCCAGAAGCGAGGCGGCGGCCCGATAAGGAGGGAAAAACCTTTTTCATATATATTTTCAATGAATTTTTACATGCTATCTTTCAAACATTATTTTGAGCAAGAAAATGACCTCTTTTGAAAATGTACCAAAAATGGAAGTTGTTTAGAATTTAATTCTCTACAACTTTGCTTTTATGACCAAAGCCAAATCCTTTCTATATTTTGAATTGTAACACCAAAGTCTACGTTTAGCTCAAAACCCTAATTTTTGGAATTTATTTTTGAAGCCAAATTTTGAATTAATTTGTATACAAACATTGCTCCAAAAATTGAACTAAACATTGCTAGATGATTTACAATAGTAGCCAAACATGTTTTACTAACCTAGCAAGAAAAATTCAGGGCAAAACAATTCTTAAACAGGTGTATGCAACATTCAGGTTTCACGCATGTTTCAGATGTTTCAAAATAATGTTTCAATTGGTATTCACATGATTAAGCAGGCATGATTTGGATGCTTGATGATGCATGATATGCGTGATTTGCAGTGCCTAAATATAGGCATAACACCGGGGTGTTACAGTCATAGCACTTGGCCTGTTACTCTATGTATCTACATCGATGTGTACCTGAGGCCACTAGTTGAAGAACTTCTACTTTTGTGGAACAGACCAGGTGTACGGTGTGGGATGAGCATAAATAGGAGCACTTTGACCTACACGCATTGTTGTTTGTAACAATCAATGATTGGCCTGATCTAAGTAATCTTTTAGGACAATCAAACAAGGGATATAATGTATGCATGCACTGTTTCGATGACATTAAAGGTATATTCTTGAAAAAATGTCGAAAGGTCATGCACCTTGGCTATCGTCAATTTCTTTCTGCGAATCACCCCCTAAGAAAGAAAGACAAGCATTTTAAAGGTAAGGCAGACCACAAAACCAAGCCGGGCAACCGAACTGGTGAGGATGTACTCAATATGGTCAAGGATGTAAAAGTAGTATTTGGAAAGGCACATGGCAGTGAACCTATTCTGAACGACACCAATGGTCATGCACCCATGTGGAAGAAGAAGTCCATATTTTGAGAGCTACCCTATTGACAAGTCCTAGAGGTCCGTAGCGCGATCGACATGATGCACCTAATGAAGAATCTTTGTGTGAACTTACTAGGCTTCATGGGTGTGTATGGGAGGCCTAAGGACATACTTGAAGCATGACAGGACCTGCGGTGTTTGAAAGAACGAGACAACCTGCATCCAGAGAAGATAGATGATGGACGCCATTACTTAAGTCCTGCCAGCTACACTCTTAGCAAAGAAGAGAAGGAAAGCATGTTTGAATGCCTAGCAAGCATCAAGGTACCATCTGGATTCTCCTTGAATATAAAGGGTATAATAAATGTGCCAGAGAAGAAATTCCTAAACTTAAAGTCCCATGACTGCCATATGCTCATGACATAATTCCTTCCCATTGTATTAAGAGGAATTCTATCTCCAAATGTATGTCTAGCCACCGTGAAGCTATGTGCATTCCTCAATGCAATTTCTCATAAGGCAATCGATCCAATGGATCTAGCTAAACTACAGAATGATGTGGTTCAATGTCTTGTCAGCTTTGAGTTGGTGTTCCCTTCTTCCTTTTTAATATCATGACACACCTCCTAGTTCACCTGGTCAAGGAGATTATCATTCTCGGTCCTGTGTTCCTGCACAACATGTTCCCCTTTGAGAGGTTCGTGGGAGTCCTAAAGAAATATGTTCACAACCGTGCTCGACCAGAAGGAAGCATCACCAAGGGCTATGAAATAGAGGAGGTCATTGAGTTTTGTGTTGACTTTATTCCTGACCTTGACCCGATTGTTGTTCCTGAATCGTGACACGAGGTGAGACTAAGTGGAAAGGTGACACTAGGGAAGAAACCATATATTGGTATGCAGGACAATTATTTTAATAAAGCACATTACATAGTTCTGCAAAACTCCTCTTTGGTGGATCAGTATATCGAGACACATAAAGAGTTGCTCCGATTCGAGTTTTTAGGGAAGTCTAAAGCTTGGATTATGCGTCAGCACATGGAAACTTTCAGTAACTGGTTGTGAAAAGAATGTCAAGGTGATGAGAGTATTGATGAGCAACTTTATTTGTTGGCTAGGCAGCCATCGTGGCATATCCTCACATACAAAGGGTACGAGATAAATGGGAATACATTTTACACACTAGCCCAAGATAAAAGGAGCACCAACCAAAATAGTGGTGTCCGCATAGATGCCATCAACCCTAATGGAAATAAGCAAACATATTATGGCCGCATAGAGGAGATATGGGAACTAAACTATGCACCTACTTTTAAGGTACCTTTGTTCAAGTGCTAATGGGTAAAGGCGATTGGAGATGGGATAGCAGTCGACAACCAGTATAGAATGACAACCGTGGACCTCAACAATATTGGGTACAAAAACGAACCATTCATCCTTGCCAAGGATATGAATCAGGTGTTCTATGTCAAGGATATGTCTACAAAACCGAAGAGAGGAAAAAACAACAACGACCCAATCAACGAGCCAAAGCGCCACATAGTTCTTTCAGGGAAAAGAAATATCGTCGGAATTAAAGACAAGTCAGACATATCAGAATATTATGAAAAGGATGACCAAATTCCACCCTTTACAGTGAACAAAGACCCAAGCATCTAGCTAAATGATGAGGACACTACATGGTTACGGCGCGATCATAACCAAGGGATATATGTTAAGAAGAAGTTCACTACTGTGCCCGCTTGATATATATAGTGATGTATTAGACCTATTATGTAATAATTATGACTTTAGATTTTTTTGTCGTGTTTTCATATTTTCTACAGTTTAAATGAATTTTCTGCTAGACGGTGGATTTCCTGTGGACAATGTGTGATGAAAAACCAAATGATGAACGTTAATAAGATGTAAAAACTAATTTCCTATCGAAAAACAATAGTTTTAATGATTTTAATTAAGTAGTATATTTTTGCATGGTGCAAATTGTAATTATTATTTACACTATGTCAAATATTTATACAGTAAAACAAAATAGTTTAGTTTACAAATTTTTGTTGTGTATAATAATGCAAAACCAAGTCTAAGAAAAAATTTTATAATTTTTTGGATAATATTTTATTTATTAGGCAATTAATAACTCTCTGCATATTTATATAAAAGAAATATATAAAAAAGGAAAAACTTATGGAAATTGGAGAAAGCCAACTGCAGCTCCCCCTTTACTCCCATGTGGATCAACCACCCGGGACTAAAGGTGGAGCTTTAGTCCCGGGTGTAGCCATGACCCAGGAGTAAAGGGCATTTTGGCGGGCCACAAAAACTGCAGCTCCCCCTTTACTCCCGGGTGGTATTTTGGCGGGCCGCAAAAACTGCAGCTCCACCTTTAGTCCCGGTAGTTGATCCACTCGGGAGTAAAGGGGGAGCTGCAGTTTTCACGGCCTGCCAAAATGCTCTTTACTCCTGGGTCGTGGCTACACCCGGGACTAAAACTCAGACCTTTAGTCCTAGTTCTAACCATCGCCTGGGACTAAAGAATCTTTAGTCCTGGTTGGTAGCGCCAACCAGGACTAAAGGTCTCCCTTTATAAACCACGCCCTAGTTCTCTTCCTCTCTGTCTCTGCCACACTGTCGCCTCATCTTCTCCACTAGATCAATCCAGCAGCGCTGCCGCCCCTAGGCAACCACCCTAGCCTCGCCTCATCACACGCGCACGCTATCACCGGCCCCACACACACATGCACTTCTTCTTCGGCCGACCAGCGCACCTCGCTCGTCCTCGCTGGAGCGCGCGCCGTCCTCGTCCTCGGCCCCCACCTCGCTCGTGCTCACCGGAGCGCACCGAGCCTTCCCCGCGCTACCTCACCGGAGCTCGCTCAAGCCTTCCCCGCGTGTGCTGCCTCACCGAAGCATGGCCAAGCCTTCCCCGCGCTGCCTCACCGGAGCTCGCCCAAGCCTTCCCCGCGCGCGCTGCCTCACCAGTGAGATGAATTCGGGTTGTTAAAAAGATTACATGGGAAGCTATAGTTATTATTTTCATGTTGTCCCAGATATGGAGAAAATATCAAAGTCAAGATTAGGATGGTAAATCTAGGCTTTTCTTGACGTGCTGCATATCGAACTCATTCTTTTTTTGATATCGGACTCATTAGAAAATGTTTGTTTACAAAGTGTCAATCTTTTTTTCTTCGCTGGACAATCGGAGCGCGCCCGAGCCTTCCCTGCGCTGCCTCACTACAGCTAGGTACAAATGGAAACCAAGGAAAGATGTTGTATGTTCACAAGTTTTGGCTGCTGACATGTTTTGGAAACCAAGGAAAGATTATGCTATTTTCTCTTGTATGTGCCTATCAGTAGCATTTGTGTCATTGTCGATAGAATATGCTCGGTAGTCCACCGAGGGGTATCCTGTGATGGTAGATTTATCGATGGAGGTGCACGTGATTAGGAACCAGATGGTAACACAAGGCGTAGAGACAGCGATTTAGACATGTTTGGGCCGTTTGATCAACGTAATACCCTACGTCCTGTGTCTTTGGTGTATTGTATTGATCTGTATGTAGATCCGATCTGATAGATCCTATCCACTAGGGGACCCCTACCTCTCCTTATATACTCTGGAGGAGGTAGGGTTACAAGTAAAGTAGCCTATTTGGTACTATATAATGTCTTGCGGTGCACGCCGAGCAGCGCCATGCATGCCTTAACCTTGTGGGCTGGGCCACCCTTGATGGTGTGGCCCATGTCTTGAGGTCCATACCCCCACAGCTAGTCCCTGAGCCTGACAGCAGGTGACGTAGTCACGTGATGTCAGGGTCAGAAAGTAGAAGACCAGCCGAGTAGGCAGCCAGCCCCCGAGCATAGCCTCGAGATGAGAACAAGCACATTCACCGCAAGGTGAAGTGTGCCCACTTAGTCCCTGAGCCTGTTAGAAGATGAAGAATGAATCTTGTAGCAGGGTTAAAGAAAAAGAAGTCTGAAAGCTTGCCGACGTCGTCCGACATGTGCTTATCAAGACCCCAGACATGCTGCCCAAGATTAGCACCCTGATCTGAACAGCATGGAGCAGCTTGATAGCACATCGACGAGACGCAACAAGATCCGAGCACCAAGGAGTCCCTCGGTGTAGTCGGCGATGTCCGACCAACCAGGGAGTTGCCAGTGTAGCTGGCGATGACCGAGAATCGAGGAGCAAGGAGTCCTCAGCACAGTCAGCGATGACCGAGCACCGAGGAGTGAGGAGTCCCGATGTAGGCAACGATGACCGAGCACCGAAGAGCGAGGAGTCTCTGGCGTCGCTGGTGATGACCGAGCACCGAGGAGTCCCTGGTGTAGGCAGCGATGATCGAGCATTGAGGAGCAAGGAGCGAGGAATCCCCGGCATAGGCGGCGATGACCGAGCACCAAGGAGTGAGAAGTCCTCGGCGTAAGCGGCGATGTCCGAGCACCGAGGAGCGAGGAGTCCCTAGCGTAAGCGGCGATGTCCGAGCACCGAGGAGTGAGGAGTCCCTAGTGTTGCTGGCGATGATCGAGCACTGAGGAGCGAGGAGTGAGGAGTCCCTGGCGTAGGCGGCGATGACTGAACACCGAGGAGCGAGGAGCGAGGAGTACCCAGCGTAGGCAGCGATGATCGAACACCAAGGAGCGAGGAGTCCCTGGCATCGCTAATGATGTCCGAGCACCGAGGAGTGAGAAGTCCTCGACGTAAGCGGCGATGTCCGAGCATCGAGGAGCGAGGAGTCCCCGGTGTCGCTAGCGATGACCGAGCACCGAGGAGTCCTCAGCGTAGGCGGCAATGACCGAGCATCGAGGAGCGAGGATCGAGGAGTCCTCGGTGTAGGCGGCGATGACTGAGCACCGAGGAGTGAGAAGTCCCTGGCGTAAGCGGCGATGTCTGAGCACCGAGGAGCGAGGAGTCCTCGGCGTAGATGGCGATGTCTGAGCACCGAGGAGCGAGGAGTCCCTGGCATAGGCAACGATGGTTGAGCACCAATAAGTCCCAGACAAAACTGGTGAGGTCCGAGCACCGAGGAGTCCCCGGCATAACTAGCGACGTCCATGCGGTGAAGTGTGCCCACTTACTCCTTGAGCACGAAGAAACCGAGCGCTGAGGAGTAACCGGCGTAGCTGGCGATGAAGCACGAGCAGCGAACAGTCTGGTCAACTGGTCGGTGGCAAAGTGAGCATTGAGTACAAGCAACCTGCGAACAGTCCAATCAACTGGTCGACGATGGAGTCCATGAACCGAGCGGTCCGACCAGTTGATTAGTGGAGAAGCCCAAGCACCAGGTGATTCGATCACCTAGATGATGATCCTACAATACAAATATATAGAACAGGTAGTACATGACGCACAAATAAATAAACTCCAAAGAAAAATCAGCAATGGTGATGAAACGATATATGTAGTTCGGTGATCAGTTGGCATGAAAATATATTTATGTTTAATATAAACTGCCCGAATAGTTAGTGTGTAGCTGAGTCTCCAGCCCTAGCTAGCCCATAGTCCATAACATTGGGCGCGGAGCTCATGCATGTGTAGGAGGAACATGCGTGACCTAGGAGCCGCTGCCGACCACCCATAACGCAGAGGGCAGATGCTCATACACGTGTAAAGAGGAGCCAGAGACAGGGCCATCTCTGGAGGCGTCCGAGCATCAACGTGACTGTTCGAGGGTTGAGAAAATTGTTTGGAGAGCAAATATGGAGAAAATAGTTCGGAGAAACATTGCGGCGATATATGGAGACTGGAGAATATTTAGAAAAATATTAAAGCATGACTTAGCTTTGGACGGAGCGTCTGGTCAGCGGCGTATGGCGTTATCTAGTCGGCGTTGACAGCGAACACTTGGTGGGCAGTGAGTTGTTGGTGAAGGCGGCCTTAGAGGTGGTTCTGAGATCATATCTACTGTCGCAGGGGCTGGTGTAGCAGCGATGAATCATCGTCGTGGACCGGCATGGATCTCCATGAGATTGATGACGAGAACGCGATGTTGATTTGAGGTCCATCTGGCTTGCCATGGATCAAGCGCACACCCCTACCTGGCGCGCCAACTATCGACAGAATATGCTCGGCAGTCCACCGAGGGGTATCCCATGATGGTAGATTTGTCGGTGGAGGTGCGCATGATCAGGAACCGGATGGTGACATAAGGCGCAGAGACAGCGATTTAGACAGGTTTGGGCCATTTGATCGACGTAATACCCTACGTCCTGTGTCTTTGGTGTATTGTATTGATCTGTATGTAGATCCGATTTGATAAATCTTATCCGCTAGGGGACCCCTACCTCTCCTTATATACTCTGGAGGAGGTAGGGTTACAAGTAAAGTAGCCTATTTGGTACTATACAGTGTCTTGCGGTGCACGCCGAGCAGCGCCGTGCACGCCTTAACCTTATGGACCGGGCCACCCCTAAGGTGCGGCCCATGTCTTGGGGGCCATACCCCCATAGTCATGTTACATTTGTGTCATGTTACATCAACCAAAATAATGGACATGATTATGCTATTTTTGATCTCTTGTATGTGCTTGTCAGTAGTGTGAATCGATCATGAATGAACGTCAAACAAGGCAACCTAAATGATGCTCAGCGCTGGTGAAACCCCATCGGATCAGATCGACAAAGCGGCGACTTACGTGATCTTAGAATTGATTTTTCCATGAAATGAAAAACTTAGAAAATAGTTAGAAAATTGTAGAAAATCCATACTAGTTGAACTTGTGGACCGTGTTCATCTTGTCTAGCATGTTCTCTGCCGAGCGGTAACGGACATCAAGGAGGAGCCTTGATTCTATGAGGGAGAGTGGCAACGGTCGTGGAAGACCGTGTTCCCTTCCTCATAGAATCAGAGCTCTTCCTTAGCCAAGTACAGTGCCGTCCGGTGGAGAAATGCTCACCGAGATGATCACGTAAGCAAGGTCAACTAGTATGGATGGTTATTTATTGAAACATGTTTTATTTTTTATAGATATATCTAGTAGAGTAAAAGCTAGATGGCTGCCCTGAGAGACAACATGGATGAAGAAATAATGAATATTATCAACACCGGCACTCAATTTGCCGATGGTGACCAGCAGGATGTAGATGACGGGAGTCAATACCTGGCTCTTGAAGATAACCAAGAAAATATTGTGCAAGAAAATACTGGCGAGGTATATATATTTATATATATATTTGAATATTGTATATATATTTGAATATCTATCATCTATTATGTGTACACATGATATTTATTTATTCTTTTTTTATATGTAGCCCTCTGGATCGACGACCACAACGGCGAAAAGCAAAAATATTCGAGGCCCAAAAAAGCCATTGGAGGGGTGCTACATAATATCGGAATTAAATATCGAGACAGGCGAACCACTTGGTCCACATGTAAGGAAATTCATGCAACACTGTGGGTACCTTATAAGGGATAGACTTCCAATCAGTGCCCGTGAATGGAAGCAAAAGATCAATGAGCCTCATGTTAGTTTTGTCTCTGATCTTGATAAGAATTTAATTTGGGATGATATCCTTCAATATTTCACGTTGCAAGCGGATGATTATAATGATATCAACGATGATGAATTGAAGGAGCTAGTTTGAAAGTGGGCTATGAAGAAGATGGCCACATAATTCCAGACTTGGAAGAAATCCCTATACATGAAATACGTCAAGAAGAACCTAATGCTTAATTTCAATACTAGGGCCCCGCTCGCGAAGTTGAGGCCCTACTAGAATGATTTTGTATAGTACAAGACATCAGAAGAGGGTGAGGAATGGGTGAGAAGGAACCAAGAGAATGCCCGACAGAAGGTATACCACCATGGCATGGGATCTGGTGGCTACGTGACTGCCATTCCCAAGTGGGAAAAAATGGAAGCGGGCATTCTTGCTAAGGGTATCACACCAGAATCACTCAATTGACCCAAACGCATGAAGAATTGGTTTTTCGCTCATGGGGGAAGACTAGACCTAGAGACCGAGAAGTTGGTTCATGGACCAAAACTCGAAAGAGCAACACAAAGATTTTCTTATGCTCTACAAGCTAAAGCTATTGGTGCGTTGAGGCCCAATAGAGAGAAGGATGAACTGACGTATGATATCAGGACAGCTGAACACAATGGCCGAACGAGAGATTTAGGACGAAACATTTCTTGGGAGCATGGTTTCCCTAACGACAGAGAGACCTACAGAAGCCAACAGAGAAGGAAGGATGAGGAAGCAGCGTGGATCAACATGTTGGAGGAATATGTTCGTGAGTCACGGGAGGCGCTGCTTCAAGCATAGGAGCGCGAAAAAAACATGCAAGCTAGAATGTAGGACGAAATCATAAAGCAAGTGCAAATAGCAATGAGTGCCCAAAGGCAGACATCAGATCCAGGAATCAACATTAATATTAGCCCCCCTGATCAGTTGAAAAGCAGCTGTGCTTCCATAGAGTTGCCAAATCAAGATAACGCAATGCTATGTTTCCCCGTGGATGACATCACTGCATCGTTTACATCATGTGCGCTACATATTCCAAAAGAGAATGCCACAATCATGGTGGCTCTTGGTGTTTTTTCTCCTCCAAATCCTACCAAGACACCAAGAATCTATGGGGCAATAATACCACCTAGATATGTTAGCGTCTTAGTGGATAGAGTTAACAAAGGTTTTAGTGATCTGGCTCTTGACATTCCAGGAGGTGATGGGGAGAAGCTCTAGGAGAAGCAGAGAAGACATTCATACTATGACACAAGCACTACATCATTATTCCTAGGGTCTCTAGTCTATCGTCGCTTCCTCAATTGCCAGACAATATGTGTGGACAAAAGTGAACGAAATTTTTTTCACTAATTTTCTATTGACATGCATGATTAAAAATAATAATTTCTTATACCTAATTATTATTTTTTGTACTCACATAGTAGGGTCTTTGTCAACCTAAGTCCAATTATTCAATCTCCAGATCATCATAGTGCTCCGGGCAATCAGGTGGCAATGCCGCCACCGCCGCCACCTCTAAGGAGGTCTCTAACGCCTCCAAGGAGGTCTCCAACGCCTCCAAGAAGGTCTCCAATGGCTTCCCCGCCTCCCTTGATGACTAAGAAGAAGCCAGCTCTTAAGAGGTCCGCCCCACAAATGAAGCCATTGGCCCACCAGCTGACAAAGAAGAAAGCCTCATCTAATCCAGTTATTCCCCAAAAACTGTCTTACGAGAAAGGTAAAAAGGAATTAAATACTGCAATACAAAAATATGTAGACAGTTTCTTCAAAAAAGTGAAAAAGCAATGAGAAATGAGGGAGAACCCAGAGAAACCATACTTTTACCTACCTCCAGATCTTCTAAGAAAGAAGGTGGACCAGAAAAAATGGGAATCTCAAAAGACCCTGCCAAAATTGGACTACGACCGCTCTCTCACCAAGTCATTTGAGGCGGCGCAGAAAAAGACTAGACCAGGGAAAGGTGTTACACAACTCGGACAACAATCGCAATAATCAGTCCCACCTCTTGTCGTTCATAATAAATATGGTTCGAACTTAGACTTAGACGTCGATTTTGAAGAGCTAGCTTGGTTTTACGAGGAAACTAGTTTGGACCTTGCTCAAGTGCTCACTGAAGGACCATCTGCTCCGAAAGTGGATCCTTGGAAAAAATTTGAATATGGAAAGAGTCTATACAACCCTGAGGCCTTAGGTGAACTGGGTACGCAAATGTACCTTCTAAACAAGTGGTACACGGCATGTGAACGGGGAGAGGCCTTTGTTCCCGTCAGAGTTAGAAACCAACATTACTTCCGTGGCGATAACGTTATATATGTCGAGTTTGTAGAATTACACCAACTATGCCACCTGGACTCTCTCAACAAAAGTCTCATTAGCTTCTATTGTCTGTAAGTGTGATTATTTTCTACTATTAAAGTGTATATATATAAAGCTATATGTATATATATATATAAATTATATATCGTCACACTATATTTTTATATATGCAGATATGAGATTACAGAACTCAGAAAAAGAAAGGATAATGATGTTGGTTTCGTTGATCCAAATGTCGTATTTAAACACCCTAACCCCCCGCCTCAATGGAAAGCTGAACTCAAGAAAAATCTCATGAGGTTCTTAGTGAACCAACAAAACAAGGACATACTCTTCCCCTACAACTTCAAGTGAGTGTTAAATAATTAATGTCGATCATATGGACATTTGTTCAATTATTTGCTTACTAGCTAAGCTATCTCCCATATATATATATATGTTGACTCTAGTTAATATCGATCATATTTGTATAAAAACATATGCAGCAATCACTGGATATTGATGGTCATTGATATGGCCAATAGTCGGTTGAGCATCTTAGACTCGTTAAGAAAAGAGCAAACAGAGTACCAAGACATGATAGATATTATTCAAAGGTAATTTAGTCTCTCTAGCAAATATATATACCCCGATCACTTAACTGCAACAATTATTAAAGGGCAAATCAATTTTTTATTTTATTGGGCGCAGTGTTTGAAAAAGTTTCATTGAGGAACACCACATGAAACATTGCAAAGCGCCACTGGATATAATCGCACACAAAGTAAGTACTAGTTACACACACACACACACACACACACACACACACACACATATATATATATATATATATATATATATATATATATATATATATATATATAATTCAATTAACACCATGCATGCTTTCAATTCACCAGATCTTTTTTTCTCGTAAAAGTGGGTTCTGAGGCAAGAACAGGGGAACAACTACTGCGGATACTATATTTGCGAGTTCATCATGGCGTACGCAAAAAGACTCCTAAAGAGATCCTCAAAGTACGTGATATAAATATATTCATATATTCACAATTTCTTTTGTTGCTCATATATATAAGTAATCACGTGACCAACACACACATATATATATATATATATATATATATATATATATATATATATATATATATATATATATTTGTCGGGTTCATAAACCCGGGGTCCCTCGGGGACCGGCTTCCATGCTAGGGCTCGGCTCAGAAAAATGGCCTTCCTTTCCCTTGGACCGACCCAAAAGTCTAAGACCAATAGACCGGAGCACTCGCTTCAGGCCCAAGCCGTCTTCGGCCCATCTCTCCGACCAGAGCACTAACTCAGGCTCAGGCCAGCTCCGAATGGTCTCTCCGATCGGAGCGCTAGCGTCAGGCCCCGGCTGCCTCCGCACGGCCTCCACTCGAAAAGCCTGACTCGAGGACCACCTCCGACTCTGACCCCACGACCAGGGCTCGCAGGAAGCCTGCTCACCGCTCTTCTCCGACCGGCATGCCAGAACCAACTGGGTACCATTCGACCGGGGACGCCCAATCGGAAAGAACCAGAAGGCATGTAGAAAAAGGCAAGGCATGGCTCATAAGTCAACACCACTATACCAGGGACCATACCCTACATGATGCAGTGCTCTGCAGCCACCCTAACACAAAGTATTATAGGGGCCGCTAGAAACTCCCATATGGTAAGCCCCCTTTGCGTGTCTCTAGACACCCATTGCGGTATGGGCTCCAGGATTTTCCATACCGGATGAACATAGCACAGCTTCTCATATGCCACTAGGCATCTAGAAGTATTTGTAGGTACCGGCGTCCATCCTTCCTGAAGAAGATATCTTGACCCCCCGTGCACATCTAACATCCTACAGTGACATCGACAGTATTAGGAGGCTTCAACCATTATCTAGTTTTCATCACCGTAAGCAGCAAGGCTTAGAAATATCTTACTCTCTCCCTCTCACCTATAAAAAGCCGTCCCCTTCATCTATAAAAGGGGATGCGCTCCCTCCATCCAGAGGAGATCAACTTCTTTAGGCTTAGATTCACTAGATCGACATCAACACTCCCAACCACAGGACCACCCAGTTCTAACCGTGACCCTTCCGGTCGAAGTCAACCAAACCTCTTGTATCCCACCTTCCTCCTTCTCGTTTGTACCCCCACTACAGACTTTGAGCACCTAGGCTCAGGAATAAAGTCGCTGACCGACCCCGACTGGACATAGGGCACATTGCTTGAACCAGTATAAATCATGTGTCATTGTGTGCTAGGCCACCTCCGATCACAACGTACAGCAAAACTACAAATATTTACTAGTTGGTCATTTTCTACACTGATACTTGGCATCATCCGTGGGGAAGACGTTGTACGTTCAACACTCTTTTGGTCATCGGATGACCCATTTTTCCACCACTCCCGCCGTGGCGGGCTTCGACGATATGATTCGTTTTGGCTCGCTAGAGTTCCCCACAGTCTTACCCGCCGGGATGCGGATTCCACCCGTCTTTGAGCCATTCTAGGCCTTCCGCTTTGGGAGCCTAGACTTCGTCGCCGACCGGCTCAGCGTACTCAACCTCCGTGAGGAGGCTCGCGACCCGGCACCCGTCAAAGGAATGTCCTCCATCGACTCCGGGACACGCGACTTCGATGGTGTGGCATCTGCGCTTCATTCCGAGAAAACTCTCTGCTCAAACCCCGCCTCGCCATATGGCTGGTTCCCCTATGGCCTTGCATCTTTCGTGGATGCATATGCTCGGGGACTCCAAAAGGTGCTGGCACCGCACCCCCTCACGTCTGAGTTTGTGGGGATGGCGAGCTATGCTCCCACCTATTTCCTCGACATCATGGACGACGATGTTAGGAGTGATGGCTCCAGCATCGGTAACGTGGTGCCTAGCCACCATCGGTCCTAGGAGTACACTGTGACGGATGCCCTAGAATAGCCACTGGGGGTAACGGAGTCCTTCTAGACCCACGCCCCGTTGGGCCCCCACGCTGGGACCTCCGAGCTCACACATGAGCACGGGGAGGATCTACAACGACAGTGGCCGCATCAGCCACCAACTACACCAACGCGCTCGGTGCACCACACTGCGCCCCGTGTGCATAGACCGGCGAGTGGTGCTCGGGGTCATGCCCGTCAGCCCTCGCACAATGCCCCGGTGCAGGGGACCAATCCCCTGTAGTCGCTCGGGCTAGTCAGAACATTGCCGCCGCGGTAATGCTCCTACGTGACCTGCTCGAGCTGAACGACCCTCGTGGACGGGCAATCCACCAGAACCTCTAGGCAATGTTGGAGACCACCGTCATTCAACAAGCGGAGTGCTCCGTATCGCGACGCCAACCCACGACCTTGCTCCTCGTCCGGGGAACAGGGACGCAGCAGATGGGGCACTATGCCCTGTCATCGCCACAACCACCGATTATGGCATGAGAAGCCACAACCGCTCCTCATCTTGACTTGACGACAGCCCCATGCTGATCGCCCATCTACGCGCGGCTCGGGCCGAACCAAGACGCGTGCAGCATCGACCGAAGTTCTAGCCCTAACAGCCTGGAACCACGGACATTTGTCCAACACCCCCAGCAAGCGCCTTTTCTGCCGCGCTTCAATGAGGGCTGTGACAAAGGTAAGGCCAAGCTCCAGGGTCAAGACGAGGGCCCCTCCACATAGAGAGGAAAGAAGAATAGAAAGGATCGCCGTCGACTGGCCAACTCTGCGCTGGCCGCCGTGGCAGATTACATGGGCACTCAGCCCCAGCAAGACCCTCCAGGCCACTTTCACGAGCTCATGGAGAGCCCATGCACCAACCACAACTATCTCGTCAACCATCTCTACAAGGACTGCTAGCTCCTCAGGTGCCTGCTGAGGTAGGCTGACGGGCCAAGGAAAGAAGGGGGCATAGCAGACAAGGATCCAGACGACCAAGGTGATCCGACCGGAAGCCTACCGACTGAAGGGTGACAATGACGCTCTCTCCAAGGACCTTGGAACAGCTATGTCCTTTCTTCTTTTCCTAAGTTTTAGTCTTACCTTACTTAGTGAACGCTCCTATAAGAGCACCCCGACCCGAACACTTTTTCGGCTCGGGGCGCTTAGGGGCACCACTAGGGGGCTCTACTACCCCTTTGTTGTTGTTTTTACCTTAAGTACTCTTTTGCTTTTGTATGGAGAAGTTCCTTCCTACCCCAACAAGGGGGTAGTTCATTCCTTTGCTTTGCCTTACGTAACTTTGCTTTACAACATTCCGACTGATTGCACCTCGCCTTTTCCTATGGCTACGACCGGCCGAGCCTTGCGGGCCATGCCCTGGGCTCGCAAAGTTGTGACCTACGAAACAAACAGGTAGGTACGAGGTAGAAAGAAATTTAAAACAAAATTATGCTAAGGGAAAACTAAGGAACGAAAGGAAACAAGATTCCCCGAGCAGAGCGACTCCATCACAAGAACAAAACCAATTGCAGTCATTAAGACACACCACAAAACGTCTTACACGGGGGCTTCCCCACGAACTTAAAACTTCCTACATTTATTAACTACTATTATATTTTTACATGCTACTAGGCTGACCCGGCGACATCCAACAACGGTGCAACCGATGAAGGCGCAGGTTGCTCACTTCCCGACGGCACAGCATCCGGCTCAGCCAAAACCGGGGTGACATCCACCTCCAACCCAGGCTCCTCGCCATCTGAGAGCTCTACAACATCCTCTCCATGCGTGCTTTTGGCCAAATCTTTACGGTGGACGTCCATCACCCACTCGGTGGAGACTTGATGTGCCACCGACCGCATGTACAGCAGCAAGCGCTCCTTGATCGACTAGATGTCCGCCATGCTCATACCTTCAACGTATCCGCTACATATGGTGGCAAAGTCCAGGTGCAGATGGTGCGTCCCCATCGCGATCAGCATCCCTGATGCTCCATAGAACAGCCCAGATCTGATGAGATCTCGGACCTCCCCCGGGACCTCCGCTAGCTGGACAGCAGGCACGCTGGTGCTCGGCACCGACCCAAAGATCTTCAAGATGACATGCTGGGCAACGTTGCGGATCTGGTTGAGATCCCCCTCAAGAGCACAATGCTCCTCATGGGACTTGGCCAGCTCCTCTGTACGCTGGCCAAGCATTGCCTTGGTCATCTCTAGGTCCCGCTCTAGCACCTCCACCTTTCCACCCAGCTCTGTGAGAAGAGCAACGAGCTCAGAAATAGGCTGAGGGAAAAGCCAACACAACAAAAACAAAAAGGGTACATACCAACGTGAGAAGCCTCGAGGGTGGAGAGATCCTCCACTTGCCAAGCCACCTGCTCGTGCAGCTAGGCCACCTACTCATGTAGCCGAGCACCGTGTCCTCCGTCTCCATCACTCGGCCCTAGAGTGCGACCACCTCTCGATCCGCCTCTGATCGGGCCCTCCGCTCCACCTCTAGGGCCTTCTCTGTCGACTCTAGGGTGGTGTGCTCTGGATCAAGGGCCGCTAAGGCCTCCTGAAGCGCCACCTCGGTGTTCGCCATGGACGCCCACAACTCCGCCTTAGTCTCCGCCTGGTGGGCCCTTGCTGCCTCGAGCCCTTGCTCGACTGCAGTCACCCGCTCCTCCGCACGCTGCCCCTCTGCCCACGCCGCGGCTGCCCGGTCCTAGGACTCGCGGTAAGCGGACTCCGCCTGACGCTCGAGCTCAGCCATCTGGGCATACTCCGACCGGAGGAAGTGGGACTTGCAAGACGACGTCTTCCTTATCTCCTATGAAAGGTAAGCACGCTAAAAACAACCGACAAGGGGATTCAAGGGGAAAAGGATAGATACCAGAAACTCACCTCCGCCACGAGCTGCATGTTGCCCTCAACCAACTGTCAGGCAAACAGAGCCTACTTTCGGGCGCTTCCAAGCTATGCGGTTAGCTTGGTGAGTTCTAATACCGTGACGTGCCCTTGCCCCCCAAAGATATCCTAGAGCTAACGCTCTCGGGAGTCCCGAAGGATGAACCACGCGCTCGCTGGATGCTCAGGGCAGGGCCACTCCAGGTCACCCTCTGGCACCTCACCGAAGGGCCCAGCCTCCAATCATGCCACCGCCAAGTCCTGCGGTGACACCACCAGCCCGCTAGAGGTCCCAGCCATCGACCGGACCACCGCCAGGCTCCGCGACGGCACTAACGGCTCTGCCATGACATCACCGGCGGGTTGCTGTAACGGCGCTGATGGCTTCACTGGGACATCCGCCTCGTCATCAAATGGGATCTCCACCACCTTGTCGACCTGGGCCACCGCCAGGCGTCCCGACCCTGGCCTGGCCATGTATTTCCTCGGTGCCTTCAGCTCCGATGGCAAGGGCGAGCCGCGCATCCCTCTACTCGGCATGGCAGGAAGCTTGGTTTCCCTTGCCTCCGCCACGAGAGTCACCCCTGATGCCACCGATGCCATCGACACCGAGATCGCCACAGCTGCCGCCTCCTCGACAGCCAAGCCGGAGGGCACCATCCTCAGAACGGAAGGTCTTGCCACCATGACACGCTGTAGGACGGGCTTCCAGGTCTCCTGCATGGCAGTCGGGGCAATACTCACCCCCAGCATCCCCAAGCCACTAACGGAAGGTATGGGTCAGTCACACTCCAACAAAAAGCTCAGCCAGCAAAAAAACTAAAAGAAAATGGAGAAAGACATACCGGGTGGCGAGCGGCACAACTCTGAAGGCCGACCCCGACCTCGATGCGCCTATAGGATGAGGACCGCTCCCGGACTATGACCTGCACCCCCTCACTTTGGACGGGGTCAGGGCCAACCCAACCTGCTCCTACCCAGCCTATGGATCACCATGACCTCTGGCTTGGGGCTCCTCGATCGGAGCAGTGGGCGAGGCATCCCCCGACTACGAGTCATGCGTCGATCGGGTGCTAGTCTACCCCTCAGACTGCCCAAACTATTTGGCCGCATTCATGGCGGGCGGGGCCTCCTCCGATCACAAGTTCAGCATTGGCACTGGTCCCGCCGCCGCACATTCACCGAGCCGCTCCTCGGACCGCCCAGCTCATCCAACCGCGTCCACCACAGGCAATGGTGGAGCTGGCAACACCGCTGAGGGGCACGGTGACCGTGTCCACTTCACCGCTTGCTCGCTAATAGTGCTCGCGCTGGCCGCACGCTTCCTCGATGCCAGAACCTTCGTGCACCACGTGGCCTCCTGCTCCTCGCCAACAGACATCACCATAGGGTCACAACGCACCACTAAGGTCACAACAACCTCCCGACTCTCCTCCTCGTCGGAGAAGGCCATGTCATCTAGATCCGTAGGATCATCCGACATGAGTTCCGACTCGACGTCGCTTGCACATTCCCCGGCCCTCATGCACCGGGCGACCTCCTTCTTCTTCCCTTCCTTCCACTGGACCTCTTTAGTTTTCTTCTTCTTTTGGGCGTCTGCCGCCTCCTTCTGGGCGGCTTGCTGGGCCCAACTCGCCACCCCCTTGGGAAGGTGTGGCTGGGACTTGTACCTCCCAAGCCCCTATGGAACAAATGAACCAAAATCAAAAAAGAAGAGGGGAAGAGGAAAAAGCACGAGCAAAGTGAGGAAGCATACCAACGAGGGCACGATCGAGGCATTAAACGGTATGGGTTTTCCCATCACCATCTCGTTAGGCCTTAGCTACAGCACTCGGCTGACACAACTCTAGATCTCATCGTCCGGTAGCTCCTCTGGTGACGTGCGGTCAGGGTCTGACCAGCCATCATACCTCCACATCGGGTGCGTCCTCTCCGCCAACGGCGCGACCCGACAGCGGTAAAGGGTGTGGAACACCCGCACCCCGTCAAGGCCATCCCTTATGAGCTTTCGGAGCTCCTCCTCAATGACCTCCACCTTGTGCCTCTCCATGTGGGCACACCCCCACGACTAACTCTTCTACTTCACTGGCCTCCCACCGGTAAACGCTGGAAACAGTGCCCCCGCTGAATTCCTAATGTACAACCACTCCCCATGCCATCCCTGGTTGGAATTGCATGGGGAGCACACGGGATACGAGCTTCCCATGCGTGGCTTCCTCTGTAGGGTGAAGCCTCCGACTAGAGCGATCTCGGCCGAACTCCAATCCGTCATGGCTCTCCCGGAGAAGAAGAGCCAAAAGAGGTCCACGTGCAGCTCCATCCCGAGGAAGGCCTCATAGACAGTGATGAAGCCAGCGATGTGCAGCACCCCCATCGGATTGAGGTGCTGTAGTTCTAGACACCACTCATTGAGGAGCCCACGTAGGAACCAATGCACAGGGTATCCTAACCCGCGCTCGTGGAAGGTAAGAAAAGACACCACCTCATCGGGACGAGGTTGCGGGAACTCCTCCTCCTTCCCGGGGACCCTCCAGTGCGCCACCTCCCACAGCGGTAGGAACCCCTTCACGACGAACGCCTCCAGCAACAACGCCCTCATGGTGGACGACCTCCAGTCCAACATACCGGTGAGTTCTCCTCTTCTCCCTTGCTCTCTCCCCCTTTCTTTCCTAGAAACCTCTGCAGCTCTCAGGAACACTCTCGACGAGGAGGAAAAGGAAAGGCGGCGGTGGCAGATGATGAATAGGCAAAAGAATGAGGCGAACACCCTCTCTCTTCTCCTACTTAAAGGAAAGGGACAAGCTGTTAGGAAAGGGCATGCCGATGAGGAAGGTGAAGCGGTGGGGCGAGAAACTCTCTCTCTCCCTTTTCATTTAATGCAGATGGGACACCCCCTGATCGACGAGACATGCCCAGCATGACGAAATGGCTCCTAATCAGATGGGACATGACCGGGACATGGCCCACCACTACCGCATGACCAGCCACTACCGCATGTCGGGCACGAAAACCAAAGCGTCACCACATGCGGATGGCTCCCCGTCTCCCCCAGCGTGACCTAGAGAGATCCAACAGTGAAGTCTCCACCGGGAGAGACCAACCAGCCGGACGTCTCTGACTGGAGCTCTCCGAACTCCGTCACTCCAGTCGTGCAGGCGCCACCACACGAAATCTCCACCAAGAGACAACCAGACCTCCTTGAGTCGATCGATTCACCCAGGATAGATCAACCGGCCTCCTAAGTCAATCGACTCACTCAGGACAAGCACCTGAGATATAGGTAGGAAGTGAAGGGACGCCCCCATGCGGGCCGTGCCGACTCCGTCTCGAATGGCGAGCTCGGGTCCTGGTCGGACGTTTCCGACTGAAGCTCTCCGAACCCTGTCTCTCAGGTCTTCAATGCGAGCATGTGTTCATTAAATACAAAATTGTTCACGCGAGAGCTAACCCATGATTGACAAGTGCAGGTACCGGTCGAACGTTTGTGACTAAAGCTCCGGCCTCCTGAGTCGATCGATTCACTCAGGATAAGCACTTGAGATATAGGAAGGAAGCGAAGGGGCACCCCATGCGGGCCATGATGACTCTATCTTGAAATGACGAGCATGGGTCCCGGTCGGACATCTCCGACTAAAGCTCTCCGAACCCCGTCCCTTAGGTCATCAAGGTCCCGGACGACCGTTTCTGACTGGAGCCCAACGAACCCCGTCTCTCCAGTCTTCAAGGTAAAACACTATCAAAGCCCCTCTATTTCAATTTAAAGCATTGATACATCCATACACACATTCATCTCATACGCCTGAACCCTCCGGACGGTTAGGGCATGAACCGCCCGGGGGCTCGGGAACTAAGCATCGCACGTGCAGCGAAATGCACCAAAACGCTCTGTGTTGCGCCACAAAGCGGTGGCTTACCTCATTCGACATGAGCAACCAAACAGAGCCAGGGGAGAAAACCATAGATGAGCCTCGTGCGGCCTTCGCCTGGTCTAGCAAACTGGGTCATCTCAACCTTCTCGTTCGATCCTGAACCCAGCAAGCCCACAGAATCTCCATCAAGGGGAGGCCGTCAGGCCACATAGGTCGGTCTATGAAACGACCTAGGCATCTGCCGGGTTGTAGGTAAAGGAGTAGTGGAATGTCACAAGAGGGCTATGTCGACCCCATCATGAACGATAGACCCGGATTCCACTCGATCACACCCGTTAGTGAGCTCACTGAGCTAGTCTTCGAGCCCGAGCGATCGGGACAGGCGACGAAACTCAGCCCCTTCGGTTGTGAGGAACCGGATGGGGTAGCGCAAAGATGACTCAGCCCCCACAAAGGCTCGAAAAGGATCAGGGGGTTTAAACGCCATGGGACCGCGACTCCAAATTCGTGTCGACGGGATGGTGACATCCGGCTATGGCTTGGGACCACGACTCCTTAACTCACGTCGACGGGATAGGCAACATCTGACTATGGCTTGGGCCATGACTCCTTAATTCGCGTCGACGGGATAGCCGACATCCGGCTACGGCTTGGGACCGCGACTCCTTAACTCGCGTAACGGCTTCAGACGGCTTCACTAACTAAAACTAACTCTTTTAATCCACGGCGAGCACCGACGTCTAGGTCTACTCGTGACTCCACCTTACCCAATCCCACGACGTGCACTGACGCCAAAGATCGAACTCTGTTGCATCCGAAACTAAGTTATTTCCGTTCACGGCACGCACCGACGCTAGGGCATGTTTCAAAAACTAAAAACTTCCTCGTTCGATCCTCGGCGCGCACCGACGCCGGGATCATTAAGCTCTGTCTCAATCCAATCCCCGCGCTTAAAAACACCTCGGCGGCGCAACGATGCCATGGTTAAACAAAATTCCGTCTCAAACTAAAAAATATGCATACACGCCTGCTGAGACAACACCCCCAACCGATTCGGCCTGAATCGTCTGGGGCTCGGGGGCTACACCCGCAGGTGCGCTCGCGCGCATCCACTGGCAAGACAAAAACCCCCCAGACGATTCTACCCGAATCGCTCGAGGGCTCGGGGGCTCCTGTCGGGTTCATAAACCCGGGGTCCCTCGGGGACCGGCTTCCAGGCTAGAGCTCGACCCAGAAAAACGGCCTTCATTTCCTCTGGACCGACCCGAAAGTCTAAGACCAATAGACTGGAGCACTCGCTTCAGGCTCAAGCCGCCTTCGTCCTATCTCTCTGACCAGAGCACTAACTCAGGCTCAGGCCAGCTCCAAATGGCCTCTCCGATCAGAGCGCTAGCGTCAGGCCCCGGCTGCCTCCGCACGGCCTCCACTCGGAAAGCCTGACCCGAGGACCGTCTCTGACTCCGACCCCGTGACCGGGGCTCGTAGGAAGCCTGCTCACCGCTCTTCTCCGACCGGCACGCCATAACTGACTGGGGACCATCCGACCGGGGATGCCCGCTCGGAAAGAACCAGAAGGCGTGCGGAGAATGGCAAGGCATGGCTCACAAGTCAACACCACTGTACCAGGGACCATACCCTGCGCAAAGCAATGCTCTGCAGCCACCCTGACACAAAGTATTGTAGAAACTCTCATATGGTAAGCCCCCTCCGCGTGTCTCTGGACACCGATTGCGGTATGGGCTCTAGGATTTGCCATATCGGGTGAACATAGCACGGCTCCTCACATGCCACAAGGCATCCAGAAGTATTTGCAGGTACCGGCGTCCATCCTTCCTAAAGAAGATATCTCGACCCCCCCCCCCCCCGTGCACATCTGACATTCTACAGCGACATCGAGAATATTAGGAGGCTTCAACCATTATCCAGTTTTCATCACCGTAGGCAGCAAGGCTTAGAAATATCTGTACTCTCTCCCTCTCACCTGTAAAAAGCTATCCCCTTCATCTATAAAAGGGGATGCGCTCCCTCCAACCAGAGGAGATCGACTTCTTAAAGCTCAGACTCACTAGATCGACATCAACACTCCCAACCGCAGGACCACCCAGTTCCGACCGCGACCCTTTCGATCGGAGCCAACCGAACCTCTTGTATCCCACCTTCTTCCTCCTTCTTGTTTGTACCCCCACTACAGACTTTGAGCACCTGGGCTCAGGAATAAAGTCGCCGACCGACCCCGATTGGACATAGGGCACGTTGCCTGAACCAGTATAAATCATGTGTCATTGTGTGCTAGGCCACCTCCAATCACAACATACAGCAAAACTACAAATATTTACTAGTTGGTCACTTTCTGCACCGACAATATTAATACTTTTTCTTTAACGTTTATTGAAGACTCTATGGTTGAAGGAAAAAGTCATACAACGTGACTAACTGAAAGCAATTCAAGAGACCATAGCATGATTTCTTAATGATCAGGTCCTCAACCCCGCCGGCGAGTTCTACAATGACGTCAACGAAACATGAAAACCAAACTAAATGGAGTGAATTTGCTATCCCAAGAATATGATAAAATATATAATGCAAGCTTTATTTGTAATTTATATATACATATTATATGTACATAAAATAACGTACAATATATGTATATGCATGTAATATATACGTTAGTTTTATACTTTAGTTTATACAAAATGTTCGAACATTATAAACATGTAGAATACGTATATTACTAGCAGCGTAGAATGCGTATTCGAAAACCTATTCGAAAACCAAAACGAATCATTAATTAAAAATAGAAACAAAAAAAGGAAACATTTAGTCCCGGTTGGTACCAACCGGGACTAAAGGGCCGCCTCACGTGGCCAGGCCGGGAGGCCTCAGTCCCGGTTGGTCTTATCAACCAGGACTAAAGGTACACCTCTAGTCCCGGATGAGAAACCAGAACTAAAAGAAAGGCCCTTTAGTTCTGGATTTGTGCTCTCAGTTGGAAAACTGGGATTGAAGGAGTTTGCCAACGAGAGTAAAGCTCTTGGGAGAGCAAGCGATGCGCCAAGCCACACGGCATTTCCCGCCTGTAGTCTTATCAGTGCCGGTCCAGAGTAAAGCGCGGCGGCGTGTGTCGATCTGCTGGAGCGCCCAATCGGAGAGGCAACAGCAGATGGAGACATGGACTGGAATGGCGGACAGGGTCGACTTCGTTAGCGTTAACCTGCCGGCGTTGTTGAGGAGACTGGCTTTCCAAGTTGGGACGCGACCAGCGACGGCGTCCACTAGGCGCTGCTCCTCCAAACGCCCTAGTGTGGTGAGGGACAGAGGCGCGCCCAGGTATCTGCAGGGGAACGGCGCGACCTGGCAGGGAAACACAAGCTGCACCGCTGCGATCTCCTCGTCAGTGCACCGGATGGGGGTGATCAGGCACTTGTCCACATTGGTATTTAGGCCTGAGGCCCCCGCGAACAGCTCCAGGAGTTGTCGAATGCAGATGAAGTCTTCCGGGTGTGGCCTGAGGAATATGACGAGGTCATCGGCATATATCGATGCCCGGTATTTGATAGCATTACCAGGCAGCGGAGTGAGCATGTGCTGCGCGTCCCCTTCAGTGATCAGCGCGTTGAGGACCTCCATTATGATGACGAACAGTAGCGGCGACAGCGGGTCTCCTTGTCGTAGGCCCCGCGCATGGCAAATGCGCCTTCCAGGCCTTCCATTGATGACTACCTTGGTGCTTGCAGTAGACAGGATGACCGAAATCCAGTCACGCCACCGTTGCGGGAAGCCAACACGCTGGAGAACCTCGAGCAGGAATGGCCAAGCGACAGAATCGAAGGCCTTTGCGAGATCAACCTTCAGGAGCATGGACGGGCAGCGCCTAGCGTTCAGCCAGCGGCATGCCAACTGCACCGATTTGAAGTTCTCGTGGATCCTGCGCCCCTTGATGAAGGCCGTTTGGTTATCTCTGACGAGATCCTTGAATCCTTCATCCTTGGAGCCAGCCGCATAACCAGGCCCTTGGAAAATAATTTCCCGATGCTGTGTATCAAGCTAATCGGTCTGTAATCACGTAGCCCTGACGGAGCCTCGTTCTTCCTTAGCAGAACCATGTTAGCTTCATTCAAGAGATGGAAGCTCCGTGAGTCTAGGCGCCACAAAGAATGGAAGACCTCCAGAATGTCCGTTTTGAGCACCTCCCAGGCGGCCTTTTAGAAGCACCCGTTAAAACCGTCAGGCCCCGGCGCACGCTCGGATGGCGTTTCCCGAACGATCCTGGAGACTTCGTCATCCGAGAACGCACCAATCTGATCATTGAGATCCAGCGATGGCAAGCTTAGACGATCGAGATCAATTCGGTGACTGCGACTGAAGCTTTTGCCCAGGATCTCGTTGTAGTACCAGAACACCAGGTCCGCTTTGGCTTCCTCAGCGCTGAACGTGACTCCATTGTGCGACAGGGTCGGCAGCTGTTTTTTGTGTCGCCGGTGACAAGCTTGTAGATGGAAGAAACGTGTGTTGGCGTCCCCTTCCGCCACGAAACGGTTGCGCGCTCGTTGCCTGGCGATGGTCCGAGCTAGGGATGATAGGCCGAGAACGTTTGCCTTGAGATCTCGTCGTAACTCGAGTTCCTCGGTGGAGGGTGCACGCGACTCTTGCGCCACGTCCAGATCGTAGATGATTACACGGGCGGCGACCAACTGGAGTCGGACGCTGCCGATGTTCGCCGCACTCCAGCTCTTGAGCGCCCTTGCGACGGAGCGCAACTTGCAGTCTACGCGGCGGCAAGCATCCACATCATGTAGTGGCCGGGACCATTCGAACTGCACGACATCGATGAAACCATCGAACTTGACCCAGATGAGTTCGAACCGGAAGCGTGGTCTCGCCCAAGGCTCGGTGTTGAGCAGAAGAAGGAGGGGCGCATGGTCAGAACAGTCCGACGAGATCGCACAGAATGAGTGTGTTGGGTACTGTTCTAGCCACTGGACGGACGCGAACGCCCGGTCGATCCGTTCGAGGGTGGGGTTGTGGCGTTAGCTTTTCCAGGTGTACAGGCTGTTGATTTTCTGTGGATCGACAAGGGTAGATCTTGACGGATGAACACTTAGATCCGTGAAACACATGCACATTTAGACTTAGAACACTACACCGAGAGGGAGATAGGGTAGAGAGGGGCTGGTGATGAACTTGAGCCTTCAGATGAAGTCGCGGTTGTGCTGGCCATCGCTGGTTCGGTGATGGAGGCAGCACACGGGCAGCGACGGGTGGAGTAGAGGTTGCACGGACGTCGATGCAGTGCGGTCGGGGCGTAGCAGTGACGACGGCGAGGATCAGCGGAACTTCCCGTCGCTGGCTGCGCGCCCTCTTAGATCGGTCTAGGGTTTGTCGGTCGGTTTGCGGCTCACGGCGAATCTCGTGCTTTGAGCCGCCGGCCCCCACCTCTTTATATAGCGCAGTGCGACGGGGGCCCACCAACCATGTAGGGTTGGACGCCCCCGATCAGGGCGCGTGACCAAGGCCCAATAAACCGTTGGGCTTATTGGTTAGGAGATCAAACTAACATTCTCCCCCTTGATCTCACTATTACTTTTATCTTTAAACTTTAAAACTTCAATCCTTTTATCCTTACTCATTTCTTCACAGATGATGCATAGAGCATGTCTCATCGTCACGGTCAATCGCCGATAGATTTAACAGCTACAATGCACGTCTCTGATCTGAAATAATTACTTTAACTTTTGGGCCCTTTATAGTATAGGAATCATAGGCTTTCCCTTAAACCCATGCCGGCTACATGTTCTCTGAACACGTTGGGTGGTAAGCCTTTTGTAAGCGGATCCGCGAGCATCTTTTCGGTACTTATATGCTCAAGACTTATTATTCGATCCCGGACTTTATCCTTCACAACATAATACTTTATGTCAATGTGTTTAGCAGCACCACTTGACCTATTGTTGTGAGCATACTGTACTGCTGGATTATTATCGCAGTATAATTTCAGTGGTCTATTGATGTCGTCAACCACCTTCAAACCGGGTATGAACTTCTTTAGCCAGTTCACCTGCCCTGTTGCCTCATAACACGCTACAAACTCGGCATACATTGTGGACGATGTAGTGACGGTTTGTTTTGAGCTTTTTCATGAAATAGCTCCCCCTGCGAGAGTAAACACATATCCAGACGTGGATTTTCTATTATCTCCCGCATAATCAGAATCTGAATATCCCACTATATGGAGTGAATCAGATCTTCTATACGTCATTATGAGGTCTTTCGTTCCTTGCAAATAACGCAAGACTTTCTTTATCAATTTCTAGTGTTCTATTTCAGGATTACTCTGGAATCTGCCAAGTAACCCGGTAACAAATGACAAGTCAGAGCGCGTACACACTTGAGCATATTGCAAGCTTCCGACAGCTGAAGCATATGGAACCACTTTCATTTGATCGATCTCATATTGGTTCCTAGGGCATTGAAAATCTCCATATCTGTCGCCCTTGACTATATGAGCAGGTGAGGGACTACATTTGTGCATACTGAATTTCTTTAAGACTTTTTCTATGTATGCCTTTTGTGACAGTCCTAATACCCCTTTACTTCTATCGCGGTGAATCTCGATCCCTAGAACGAACGAAGCTTCACCAAGATCTTTCATATCAAATTTTGAGGACAGAAACTTCTTTGTTTCCAGTAGTAGACTGACATCACTACTAGTAAGTAAGATATCATCCACATACAGGACAAGGAAGATAAACTTCCCATTCTTAAACTTTACGTAGACACAATTGTCCTCAACATTATCTTTAAACCCAAAATTCTTTATTGTCTGATCAAACTTCAAGTACCACTGTCTTGAAGCTTGTTTTAATCCATAAATGGATTTCTTTAGGCGGCATCCCAAACGATCTTTTCCTTCTATGACAAAACCTTTCGGTTGTGCCATATAAACATTTTCTTCTAAGTCTCCGTTGAGAAATGTCGTCTTTACATCCATCTGATGTAATTTCAAATCGTAATGTGCCACTAATGCCATTATGATTCTGAAGGAATCCTTACATGAGACTGGAGAAAAGGTCTTATTGTAATCAATCTCTTCTCTTTGTGTAAAGCCTTTTGCCACAAGTCGGGCTGTATATCTCTCTATATTTCCTTGAGAGTCAAATTTTGTTTTGTAGACTCATTTACAGCCTACTGTTTTGGCTTCTTTAGGAATTATCTCCAAATCCCAAACTTTATTTGCATTTATTGATCTCATCTCATCTTCCATGGCCTCAAGCCACTTTGATGAATGATCATTTTTCATGGCTTCTTCAAATGAGGTGGGATCATCCTCTATTTGAAATTCTTCAGTGTTGTACACTTCATAATCAGCAGGAATAGCTGATTTTCTTACTCTTTGAGACTTTCTAGGGGCCTCCTCAATTGGCACATTTTTTGTTTGAGGTTGTTGCTGCTCCCCCTCATGTGTGGCAATAGGTTCTATAGGATCCTGAGGCACAGGTTCCTCATCATCATTCATTGTTGCCACAGGCGGGATAACAACAGGTGCTGACACCACAGTGTCTTGTACTGTTGGTGCAGCAACAGCAGGTAGTGAGAAAAATGGCTCATGAATGATCGGAGTGGGTGCATACACCCGCTTATCTTTAAGGTCAATTTCTCGAGCTACCATGCTCCCCCTAATCATTTCATCCTCTAGGAAGACAGCGTGTCTCATTTCCACAAACTTTGTATGTCTGTTAGGACAGTAGAAACGAAAACCTTTTGACTTTTCTGGATAGCCAATAAAATGACAACTCACTATTTTGGGATCTAGCTTTCCAATGTTTGGGTTAAAAACTTTAGCCTCAGCAGAGCTCCCCCACACACGCAAGTGGTTAAGTGAGGGTACTCTTCCTGTCCACAACTCATACGGTGTTTCGGGCACCGACTTACTTGGTACTCTATTGAGAATATGAATGACGGTTTTTAACGCCTCCATCCACAGACTCGTGGGTAAAGTGGAGTAACTTATCATACTACGCATCATATCCATCAGTGTATGATTACGCCTTTCAGCTACTCCATTCTGCTGAGGTTCGTCCGGTGTTGAATACTGGGCGATTATACCATTCTCCTGTAAAAACCTTGCAAAAGGTCTAGGAACTTGTCCATATGGGGTATGCCGACCGTAGTACTCTCCTCCACGGTCAGACCTGACTATCTTAATCTTTAAATCATGCTGATTTTCAACTTCTACTTTAAATATTTTAAATTTATCCAACGCTTCTGTTCTTTCTTTAATTGGATAAATGTAGCCAAACCGAGAGTAATCGTCTGTGAATGTTATGAATGAATCATAACCATCCACACTTTTCATAGGAAAAGGACCACATATGTCTGTGTGAATAATCTGTAGAATTTCTACGCTTCGTTTGGCATCTTTCTTAATTTTCTTTATATACTTTTCTTTTATGCAATCTCTATATTGTTCTAACTCTGAGAGCTCTAATGGAGAAAAAATATCATTCTTAACTAGTCTTTCTATTCTCTCCCTCGAAATATGACCTAAACGACAGTGCCATAATTTCAACAATGCATCGTGAGCTCTCTTTCGTTTTCTTTTTCCATTGTTCGATGAGGATACATTTTCATTCACATCACATACGGAATTCATATTTTCACGATGTGATAACAAATAAAGCTCGTCTTGTCGGAAGACAAGACCAACACATTTATTATTAAACAATATCCGACATTTGCCATTTCCAAAATGGCAATCATAACCATCATGGTCCAACTTTGATACACTAATCAGGTTTCTTTGCAAAGAAGGTACATAAAGAACATCTCTAAGAAAAAGTATGAAGCCATCTGGAAGCTCTAGAGGAAGATCTCCAACAGCCTCAACATCTGCTTGTACTCCATTTGCGACTTTAATGAAACTTTCGCTTCTTTGCAAAGTTCTCATCGAACGGAATCCCTATAATGAATTAGCAACATGAATAGTTGCACCTGAATCAATCTACCAAGTAGATTTTGAAAACTTTACATACAAGGATTCATTTACGAACGTAATAATGTTCTCACCTTTATTCTTCATAATTATCTTTAAGAAATTAGGACAATTCTTTTTATAATGTCCCGTCTTCTTGCAGTGGCGACACTGGTCTTTAGCCACTGGGGATTGCTGGTTCTGAGACTGTTGCATGGGACCTTTTCCAGATGACTTGGAGGAAGGGCTGTTATTATAGTTCTTTTTCTTATCTTTTAGGTAGTTGACTGAACCACCTTGGGAAACTTTTATTCTTTCCTTCTCTGCACACACATGGCTATGAGCTTTTCCAAATCCTATTTTTCAGGCTGTATGTTGTAATTAACAACAAAGGTGTCAAATTCTTTGGGCAAGGAAGCAAAAATCAAATGAATAAGAAACTCATCCTTGAGTGCCAAATCCATTGGTTTGAGCTTAGATGCCAGATTGCTCATTCTCAGTATGTGCTCTCTAATGCCACTGCCGCCACCAGAGTACCTTTCTGTAACCAGCTGCTTGATCAGCTAGGTTGCATATGTCTTTGAAGAGCCAGTGAACTGACTTTTTATTCTATCTAGGTACTCTGTGACCGTGTCACAGTCTGAAATTGAGCCCACAATGGCAGGCTCAATCGTGTTCTTTATCACTGCCAAACACTTCTTGTTGGCAGTGACCTATTTTCTATGCTCAAGGTCATAGGATATTTTTACGGGAGCAAAATCCTGCTCTCTGTTCTGCCATGCAGCATCAGTCTCATCTGTCTCCCTCACCGGTGCCACAGGTTCTTTGGAACACGGTGTGGTGACAACCCAGTCCACCTCAGCGAGGATAAAGGCCAGGTCTATCTTTTTCTTCTACTCAATATAATTATCACCTTTTAGAGTGGGGATCTCTTTGATACAACTCATTAAGTTGTATCCTTCTGAAAACACAATTCAAATAGGGTGAGAACAGAAATAACAACAATAATTGCATGCCTTAGTTTAACGTTGGTCAAAATTAAAACATATAATTATTTTCTACACTAATTCTACATCACCGTTGGGCAGAAATAGAATTAATGTATGACAAAAACATTATAATATTACCATTAATCAACGTTGGTCAAAATAACAACAATATTATAATCAATTTAAAACATATCCATTTTCAAAATTAAATTCTCCCGTTGGTTCAAATTTAATAATGAAAATTACATCTTTAAATACGCAGCGGAAACTTTTAACATTTAATAATCTTTTTCCTATTTTCCAGAAGCAAATTTACTATTTACTGAACAAAAAATATCGTTGGATAAATTTTGTACAAAAAATTATCATAAAAATTCAATTCAAATTGATCAAACTGTTTTCTGAAAAATAAGAAAAACAAAAATTGTGACTTTACTATTTATTTGGCCATTTCGGCCCGATCCATCAATCAGTTTGCGCGGCCCAGCGAAAATGGCCCATGGCCTGTTCACGCGCGTGCCCGCGCCAGCGCACCTGGCCCAGCACCCCGCGGCCCAGCAGCGCACGCCAGCGCACCCCGCGCCCAGGGCGCGTGGCGCTCTCTCCCCCGCGCCCAGGCCGCAACCTGGGCCTGGGCCGGGATTTCGGCCGAGCAGCAGCGCCCGCCTGGGCCAAAAGAGGCCCGAGCCCTCCTGGCCGTTGATCTCCGATCGACGGTGGAGCGCGTAGCTCGGGGCAACAAAAACCCCGGCCGACCGCGCCTCCCTCAGCCCTAGCTTTATTTTCACGCGCACACTCTCTCTCTTCGCCTCACTGCTCTCCTCTTCGCTCCTCAGTTCATCACCGAGCGACACGGTGAAGCAGCGAGGTCCCGGCGCCGTCGCCGGCCCCCTCGCCAGCGTGCGCGCTCCCCAGCGGGTGAGCGCGCCGCCGTCGAGCGGCCTGGCCGCGACGCCCCTATGGCCGGATCCCGGCGAGTCGTGCCCCCTTCGGCCGGCCTTTCTTTTCCCTGCGCGCCGGCGTGCTCGACGGCGAGGTGAGCCGAGCCACCCCCTTCCCCTTCTTTCCCCCGATCGGTTTCTTTGCTTCAGATTTTTGAACGATTTTCCCGATTAGGGTTAGGGTTAGGGTTAGACACAACACTGTTTTTCTTTTCCCCGAATCACCTTCGGTTTTTTTCTTTAACCTCATTAGGTTTAGGGTTCATCCGAACCATATCTTTTCTCAGATCCGACGGATCGAGTTTAGGGTTCAACCGAACGTCGGCCGACCCTTTTCTGCTTAGATCCGCACGGATCCAATCAACTTTCTACTCGGGTAACTTTTAATTTCTTTTCCCCGATCCAGATCTACCGCTAGAAAAGGCTCTGATACCATTGTTGATTTTCTGTGGATCGACTAGGGTAGATCTTGACGGATGAACACTTAGATTCGTGAAACACATGCACATTTAGACCTAGAACACTACACCGAGAGGGAGATAGGGTAGAGAGGGGCTGGTGATGAACCTGAGCCTTCAGATGAAGTCGCGGTTGTGCTGGCTATCGCTGGTTCGGTGATGGAGGCAGCACACGGGCAGCGACGGGTGGAGTAGAGGTTGCACGGACGTCGATGCAGTGCGGTCGGGGCGTAGCAGTGACGACGGCGAGGATCAGCAGAGCTTCCTGTCGCTGGCTGCGCGCCCTCTTAGATCGGTCTAGGGTTTGTCGGTCGGTTTGCGGCTCACGGCGAATCTCGTGCTTTGAGCCGCCGGTCCCCACCTCTTTATATAGCGCAGTGCGATGGGGGCCCACCAACCATGTAGGGTTGGACGCCCCCGATCAGGGCGCGTGACCAAGACCCAATAAACCGTTGGGCTTATTGGTTAGGAGATCAAACTAACACAAGCGACCCAGAAGTGCGCTGTAGCTCGGCAAGGCCAAGGTCGTCAATGGTTTTCCTGAAGCGGCGCATCATGCCACGGTGCAACCTGCCGTTGTTCTTATCCCGGGCGTGGAGGATGAGGTTGAAGTCTCCGCAAACAACCCAAGCGCCCGCGCTGGTATTTTGTAGATCAAGCAACTCCTGCAGGAAAAGCAGCTTCGAGTGCGACGTAGTCGGTCCATAGACCGAAGTTAGCCACCACGACTCTGAGTCGTCGCCCAGTACTGGGTGAAGCCTGACGGTGGCCGAGAATTTGCGGAGACATGGCTGTGAGGAGACCCAGCAGTCACGACGCCATGCAATGATCACCCCACCCGATGCCCTGACCGAAGGCAAACACAAATAATCGAAATCAGGTCCTGTTAATTCCATAGACATGGATAGAGACACAGACTCAAGCTTGGTTTCTTGCAAGCATACTACTGAGCATTGCTCTTTGACGACAACATCTCTGACGACGCACCGCCTCGCGTGGCTGTTGAGGCCGCCGGGGGTTCCACACCAAGACGTTTTGTGTATTCATCATTAACCTGTTGCGCGACTGTGGGCGTCGTGCTCAGAGCGCCATGCTCGTTTGCCGCCCACGACATCCGCTGGCCTTGGGGAAGAGTTCCCGCATTGCCGCGCGCTTGGAAAAGGACAGTGGTTCCTAGAACGTGTCGTGGAAACGACTGGCGACGGCGGCGTCGGGTGTCGCCGGCGACGGACGCGGAGCAGTCGACGACGGCCGCCACATGTTCAGCATGACTTGTTTCGCCTGCGTCTCCGGCTTTGGGTCACGGTAGACCGATTTCGCTGCGAGCCTGTCGCTGCGACGCGGAACGAGGTTCTCCTCCGGAACACGTGAAACACGGAGGCTTGGCGGCGACTTGATGATTGGATTGTCGAGCGGCAGCTTCAGGCCCTCGATGAAGTCGTGGACGGTGGCTGGGAGGACTGTAGCCTGTCCGGCAACGGGAGGAGGCGTGTTTAGGGGGACCGGCGTCGATGGCCCCCCCATCGTGGGCTGATCCAGAGGCCCGTCCGTTCCTGCGGGGCTATCCTCAATTTGAGTGTGCTGGTGATGCAAAGGTTTGGCCGCGAGCAACCAGCCCCTGGCCGCCGTGCGTCGACGGTGGAAGGTCCAATAGGGTCCGACCCAAGTTCTGGAGCCTTCTCCATCCCGACGTTGCTGACCAGATCAGGCTCAGCAGAGTTTGCCAGCTGCTCCGCATTGCCCGTTAGCGAAGACAGAGGCGGATCTCCGGCAATTGGCGTGACCGCGGGCCATGACATGAGCTCATGCTCGTTAGCCACCAGCTGTGCTGCCCAGGACGACTGCGGTGGTGTGCTTTGCCACGCCCAATCCGGCTCGTAGGCCAAAAGCAGGGGCGCCGGTGCCGCCCAATTTGGCGGGTTGCCAGCCGTTGCTGCCGTGTCAGCGACACAGAGCATCGGGTCCGTCCTCGTTGGCGGAATCTCAGGCTGCGACGTGTTTCGAAATTCGAATTCCAGCGCTGGCTCGGGTGACCGGGAGGGGGAAGGCGACACCCGGCAGTGAGCCTTGCTTGCGTGTGGCACCCCCAGTTGGACCAGGACCCGGGAAGATCGGGCACAGGATGGATCCGACGACGGCAGGTGTCGCCTGCTGGAAGGTTGGGCCCCAACCAGGTCCCAGCTGTGGTTCCGGAGCTTCACCGGAGGGTTCGCCGTCGGCGTTGCCGTACCGAAACCGGCGAGGCCAGGTGTTGCCCCGACTGCCTTGGTCGAGCCGATCAGAGTCCCCCGGTGACTCATCGTCGTCAGAGGGTGGTGGCGCATTCCAATCTTGTACCTCGACGACCCTGATGCGGACCAGGTAGCGCAGTGGCGGCAGCTCGGACTGAATGACCTGGGGCGCGCGGAGGTCAGGCTCCGAAACGGCGACGATCATCTGCTGTGGGATGAACATGGGGTGGATGCACCACGCTGCGACGAAGAATTCCCACCGATCATCGCGAGCGGCAGTCTGCGGCGCCTCGACGATCCGGGCGCAAGAGCTGCCCAAAATACGCTCAGCCGTGTCCGTGCTCCAGGTGTGCGCCGGCATTCCCTTCAGTCCGAGAAGGACCTTGTAACGCATGGCACCAGCGGACGCCATGGATTGGCGGCGCCATCGCTTCCAGACGAGGTAGAAGGGTGTCCCCAGCGGCACCGGTGCTTGGACAACCTCTTCCAGGTCTCCCCGGTTGTTGAAGCACACCAGGAAATCCTCCATCGAGTACCGGCTGACAGTGAACGCGTTCGCCGAGATGTTGTAGAATGACTCCATCTGCGCGCGGACGTCCACGGATGACACCGGTGGACGGGTGCCACCAACCATGGTCACCAGCGCGAGGGAAGAAAGCGCTTCCTCAGCCTCGTTGAGTGCCGCGGACCGCGGGATGACGACGATCTCTGAGACGGGGCGCGTGGAGGGGTGGGCCGAAGGTGGCGAAGCCCGCCTGGGGGGCGATGGCGGCGGCGACGGCCGGTTCGTCATCAGGCGCGCCTGCCCCGCGTCCGGGCTAGGTTCGCGACGTGGAGAGCTGAAGTGCGGCTTGCAGACCGGGGGGGCAGAGGTGTCCCGGCCCGTGGAACGCGACCTGCCGGAGACGGTGCTGGATGGCGAAGGTGGACGGCGCTGGTCCTCCCGCAGCAGCCGTCGTCGTGGTGCGCCTCTGTTCCGGAGGGAGCGCGTGGGCGAGCGACCGCGCTTGCAGTCCCTAGCCCGGTGCCCCGTGCACCTGCAATGGAGACAACGCGACGGAAAGCGGCAGGCGGCAGCGACATGGTCTCCCGCCAAGCAGTTGAAGCAGAGTCCCACCAGAGTAGGCTGAACGGGACGGCGGGACGACACCCGAGGGCGCTCCCGGCGACGCCAACGATGGCGACTCTCGACGAGCGTGAAGCCCTTAGAGTCCACACGAGCGCCCTCCCGGGGTACGTGGTGGCGCGGTACGTGGTGGCGCGGCAGGTGAAGGTCCCACCTTGTGTCCAGCGGAGGTGAGCGGTTGCGACGGGTGTGCGGAGGTGGGCGGCGACGGGCGTCAGCCATGAAGCCACCTCCGGAGTTGCGCGACGACGGCCTTTCCCTTGTCGTTGGCGGCAACGGGCGAGGCGTCAGACGACTCGTCGGAGAAGGCCTCCGAGTAGGTGAAGGAGAGCATCTCCTGCGCCCCCAAGGCGGACGGTCCGGCAGCGACGGGGGAGGACGGCACCCAAGGTTCGACGAAGGGGGAGAGCGACGATCCCGCAGCCTGCGCCTGGGCGAGGGCGGCCTCTGCAACGGCGGCCAGGGGCGGTAGGCTGGAGGAAGAGTCATCAGAGCCGTCGGAATTCATGGCGACCGGAGGGAGGGGGGACGAAGGGGAAGGCGGAACCAAGGCGGTGCCGGCTGGGAAGCTAGCCGGCGGAAGCCGCAGCGGCCTCGGGGGGTTTGGGCTAGGTGGACGCCGGGGCCGGGGTGGCCACCGGAGGGAGGAAGCGGGGCTCAGAGTCAGGGCCAGCTCTACAATTTTAAGGCCCTTGGACAAGCAAGACGATAAGGACCGTTGAACTAAGACCAAATAATAAAAATTAATTTGCAGCATATACTTAGTTTATATAGAAGATAACGATAGTACAACAAGAAAATTAAAAGAACAATAATTGTTATAATTACCTTAAATAAAAATATAATACTTCAGTGCCCTGTAAAAAATGTCTTTAGGCATTTATTGATGCAAAATCTTTAAGAACAATATAAAGATCAATGTGGTCCAAAACATTCTTTCCAATATTTTACTTTTCTGAGCACCCAAAAAATGCTTCTTAGGCAGCATTTAATAAGTATCTAAATAAATACATTGAATTAGAACTTTACAACCCTACCTCTACCTCTGTACAAGTAAAGTGCATACACAAAACAATTAAACAAATAAGAAAAAATAGGCTTCAATACGGTAATGTCTTTGGCGCTAGCTTCTAGAGGTCCAAGTAAAAAATGGAAATAGGAAAATACTAATCGGTCATGGGTATTGGCATGTTGGAGTTGCTTACTGTGATCGTATCTGCTGTTCGCCGTCCTTGCATGCAGTTGCAGCTCGCGTCGTCGCGGCACCACGGCGGTGTGCCGGTGTGCGGTGCGTCGGCGAGTCGGCGACCACGTCAGGTGAGTCGCCATCTCCACACAAGAATAGTGCGTCCACGTCGATGAGCAAGAACAGGAAGTGCCGGCATCAGCAGAAAACGAACGCTAGCTCCTCGCTCGATCCGCGGCCTGCGCGGCAGAATAGAAATAGGTAGGTATGGTACAGCATGAGCTGATGTTTGTTCGGCCTTTGAAAGCTAATGCCAAATAAAAAATTATATCTACTAATTACCTATATCCTCTTGGGCCCCCTAGCTCCTTGGGCCCTCGGCGGTCGCACCGGCTGCCCTCCCCTAGAGCCGGGCCTGCTCAGAGTTCACAAATTTCACTATTATGAGAAAACAAACAATAACTTTAGTGAGAACAAAAGCAATCGTTGACTTGTTACAGTCAATTGATTGGCCGATCCGAGAGTCTGTCTAAACGACTAAACCCTAAAGTACGTATGTTTAACTTGATCTAGAAGTCAATTATTTTATTAAAAGTAAATAAAAGAAAGAGACTTGACCTTATATTTCCGTTTTCTTCAAACCTTTGGATGGTTTCCATCACACCATGCCCGCCGTCACGTAATTTTTTTTCCTTTTTCAAAATAATTTAACAAAGACCATGGACTTGCAAAGCAAGGTACTTCCGCGCTGGTAACAGTGCATACTCTCAGACGTTGAAAATGCGACATGATGCATTGATATATGATATAGATAGATAAACATAGTTAGGCCGTATGCCAAACGGAACACAACACAGGAGACGATTAATCGATCCGGCTGGTTTCCTGCCCAATTCCCTTTGTGGTTTTCGGCCCCATTGACCAACGACGGAGTACTTGTTTTCCAGCGAGTTTGGCCAGACCACTCACAAGTTCCTTTTGGCAGCACGTACTCCCTACTCCGTCGTAGGCTAGACGTTTATTATGAAGCTGATGGCTGAGGCTGTACCCGCTGTAATGGGGTGGGACGGACACGTGGTCGTCCTGATAGCACGTCAAGGGCCCTCAATTTCAGCTCTGCACTTGCCATTGCTAGATGCAGCGCAGTTATGTACGCTTGCCGAGGCCACAAGCAAAGATGCTTGTACAGTACGGAGTATTAAACAAAAACTTTGTCAAAACTTGCCATATCCAAGGTCTTCTCGGCGGCCAAGAAGTGCTGCCGTTTATTCGCACAATCCGGCCGTTTTGGTGCCTCGCCGTCGTAGCGTAGGACAGGCATAATCGATTGGGCTTGTTTAGCTGATAATGTGTTGGAGTGTATGTGTACGTTGCCTTGGATAAAAACGAGATTATCCATCTCATTATATCCACTGGCCTATTATTTGTTTATAAGCATGTATATCGACTATTGTTTGGTGCTGGTCTTGTTTTGGTTGTAAATTTTTTTCTGCATCTACCATTACTCTTATTGTCGGTCTGTCATTTGTTGCGTCACATCGTCGATTTTTGCAACATCAAGAGTAAGTCACCTTTGAGCGAATAGCAAACTTGTATCATTTTACTAAAATGTCCTTGTAATCAAGAACAAAATAAGTGTGTGGGCAGCTTTAAGTTTTAACGAGATGTTTGGTTAAGCATGTATATTGTTTGGTGCAGGTCGGTTAAGGCATATCTTTGCATTTCTATAGGCGTCGTCAGTGAGTCAGCTATTGCATTATCGATTCTTGTATTGTCGAGAAAACCGTGAGCAAAACACACACTTTTATTGTTTACCACAAGGTCTTTCTTTGTAACTAATCAAGCGCAACGTCAGGTCTTCCATGAGATGCTTTAAGGCATAGAGGTAGGTGCTTATTTATTTTGGTATCTTCATATTTACTTTGCATTTTGAAAGTTGCTTGTCATTTAGCATAGTTGACTTATATCTTCGTTTTGGCAAAACAAGAAAAAATAGCCTCCAACAGTTTGGCAAAACAACTTGGCATCAATAGCAACTTGGCAAATCTTCCCTCCGCGCGCGCAAATATACGCGCGCGTATACGGCTTGGCATCCGGGGCTCTTCGTTCGTTTAGCGGGCCTCTTCGTTTTGTTAACGGGGTTTTTTATTTTTCCAAGTCAAAAATGCCAAACTCTTGAAGATGGATTGTTTTTTTACTTGGCATATAATTTTGGAAGTTGTCAAATCACAAGATTTGCCAAGTAAAATTTGACAAACTTTTGGAGATGCTCTAAATAGGAGAACCCCTTTTGCTAGCTTCTCCTGCAGCCACGTCATCATCGATCACAGGACAAAAATCGTCTGCAATCAGTTGCGGTTTCTCCTTCGCCGCATGAGCATGCTTGCCGTTTCTTCTTCCCACTTGCACGCACTAAATCCCTACGCTGAAACACTCCCCACTAAATCCCCATCCATTAATTATCAACCAATTTATAAGGACCAGCGACGAGGGTGGATGCCTAGAGCCGTGCGAAGTCCATGAAGTGGGTAACACCAAGAGCACCAGCGAGCAGCACTGGTGCCATGGCTCCGAGCGCGGCTGCAGGGGAAGGCAGCGCCGCCGCAACGAGCAACAACGACATCGTGGCCCCCAGTGCGGCTGCAAGGGAAGGCAGCGCCGCCGCCACGAGCAGCACCAATGCCGTGGCACCGGCGTCCTGGCCTCCAGCGCGGCTGCAGGGAAGGGCAGCGCCGCCGCCGTCAGCAGCACCGGCGCCAGGGGAACGAAGCACAGCGGCGAGGCGTCGCGATACGGGAGCGGCGCCCAAGGAGAGGGAAGTGAGCAGCACATGGATAACCACGCGGAGAGATTATGTTTTTTTTTTTAAAAAAAAGAGACATTGTGTTGAAGAGGACGGAAAGAGAGAGGAACGGGGGCTGCGAGGCGAATGAGTCGCGAGAAACTTGCGGTCAACGAATCAGGAATTCAGCATGCACTGCTTTGGTTTGTTATTATCTTCCTGTACGCATCATTCCTATGCTTAAATCTATTGTTAGTTTCCCATACAAATGCATGGTAACTTCACAGTTCACTCTGCATATATGCACAACATTGGTTTTACTTTATTTACTATATTAAATCCTGCAGTAATAACTCTACTTTTTAGCCCTTGTTTAGTTCCACCCCAAAATCCAAAAAGTTGCTACAGTACCTGTCACATCGAATGTTTGCGGCCCGTGCATGGAACATTAAATGTAGACGAAAAGAAAAACTAATTGCACAGTTTGGTGGGAAATTACGAGACGAACGTTTTAAGCCTAATTAGTCAATGTTTGGACATTATTTGCCAAATAAAAACGAAGGTGCTACAGTAGTCCCAAAATCCAAAATTCGCGAACTAAACAAGGGCTTAACATGATATTACATGAATTTCATCAATTATTTTGGGTTATTGGCCCTATTCGCTTGTCTTATAATTCGTACTTTTTAACTTGTTTTTCAGCTGAAACAATGTTTTTCTCTCACAACAAATCAACTGGAACATTGTTTTGGTTTTTTTTTCCAGCAAAGCGAACAGGACCATTAGTATATAAAATCATACGTGCTCTCGAAATGTATAGGCCATTTCATAAGTGATAGGTTAGAGTTCCTACAGCAACGCGTTGTACCATCTAGTTATTCAAAACAAATATGACCAGCCGGTGGCCTCGTCATTTATTAGTTTCCTTTTGTGATTATTACGCGTGAAATGAACGGGATAGATATCTTTCTCCCATATCTCTATTGGCAATCCTATTCCTACTAGTATAAGGTATGCATATCTTAGATGTTCAATTTATTTGTGCATTTACTCTAATACTCTCTAAATAATTTCTTTGCACCATCTTGGAAGATTTATTCGTGGAACCTAATAATTTACTCCATAAACAAAACCCATAGTTAGGTTGTCTCTTGCATGAATAGTCACCATGTACTTAGTCCTAAGGCGGGGATGAGCTCATTGTAAACCAGTTGTCCCGCCTAGTGCGCCCAATCGACACATCGACACATCGATGTAAAAAACAACCAATTTTTTTATCCTAATACAATGATGTGCAAATCTTTTGCGTATTTGAGAAAAAAAAAAACTCCGTAAACAAAACCCATAATGCCTAACGAAGTAGTGAAAATGAAACCAACAGTGAGGATAGATACTCTCAAGGCAAAACCTCGCATGCCGGTCAGAATGGGCTAATCTCGCTTGTCCTATTTGCTTTTGTTTTCTCATCACCAACACATTTCTGCCTGATTTTCATCGTCCTGGCGAGTAATCGTGGAACTGTTCCCTTGTTGCGTTCCTCTGTTCCCGTGGGCTGTGGCAATGGCCAATGGCAACGGCTTGGGCGTGGACCTAACAATTCGTTCCTTCTCCACGTCAAAGTCTCCGCTTCCGTTCTTCTTCCACTCGACTCCACTCCTCTTCTCCTTGGGATCCCAATCCCGCTTATCCTGCTCAACTCAACGCGGATGCTCCAGTCAAGTGCCAGTGCACCACGAGCACGCGCAGGAAGGCAGGAAGCCCGCCGCTCTCCCCTCGTATGATGCCAATGGCCTCCTCTAGCCTCGCCCGCCTCCTGGTGGCCGTGGTCTTGCTGTTCACGTCGTCCGCCCTCCTCTGCGCCGACGCGTCGGTGCACGAGTGCGCCGGTGAACGGTTCGCGGCCGACGGTAACGCCTTCGTCCTCCACGGCGGCAGCGAGGGCGTGTACGCCTCCGCTAAGGCCGCCGCGTTCATCCGGTACGTACGTATGAAACCGCGTCAGAGGATCAATTCATCGCTTCATTGCTTTCATCGAGGGGATGTGGCTGCGAAGCTGACGCGGTGTGTTTGTTTCTTGGTCGGCGCGCGCAGCTTCGAGAAGGTCGCGTTCAGAAGGACGCCCGAGTCGGCCGCTGCGGCCGAGGAGGACGGCAACCGCACGGCCACGGTCACGGCTGTCATCTTCGAGGCCGGTGACCGCGACGCCGTCGGGGGCGCGGACGTCTCCGTCTCCGGCGGTCGCGCGCTCTGCTGCACGCCGGACATGGCGAGGATCGGGGCGTGCACCGAGGGGTCGGCGACGTACCGCGCGCTGAACGGCACCGGCTGGCCCAGGGTGTTCGCGGCCTCCTTCCTCCCGGGCAGCCTCGAGGCGGCGTTCCCGGACGAGACCGTCGCCATGGCGCGCACCGGCATGTACACCCTCCTGTTCGTCCACTGCGACGCCTCGCTCGCCGGCGGGCAGGTGGCCGCGCGGGGCAAGACCATCTGGAAGAACAGCCGCGGATACCTCCCGGGGCGGATGGCGCCGCTTCTGCCCTTCTACGGCGCCATGTCGCTGGCGTTCGCGGCGCTGGCGGCGTACTGGTTCGCGCAGTGCGCGCGGTTCTGGCGGGAGGTGGTGCCGCTCCAGAGCTGCGCCACGCTGGTGATCGCGCTGGGGATGCTGGAGGCCGCCACCTGGTACTTCGACCTCGCCGAGTTCAACGAGTCCGGCGTCCGCCCCCGCGGCGCCACGTTCTGGGCGGCCACGTCCGGCGCGCTCCGCGGCGCGGCGGCCCGCGTGCTGGTGCTGGCCGTGGCCATGGGCCACGGCGTGGTGCGGCCAGCGCTGTCGTGGCTCAAGAGCGCCAGGGTGGCCGGACTCGGCGCCGCGTTCTTCGTCGCTGCGGAGGCGCTCGAGGTCAGCGAGAACGTCGGCACCGTGAGCGACCACTCGCCGTCGCCCACGAGGAGGCTGTTCCTGCTGCTCCCTGTGGCGGCCCTCAACGCGGTGTTCGTGTACTGGATATTCAGCTCACTGTCGAAGACGCTGAACAAACTTAAGGTGAGGAGCAACACTGTTCCGGCTGACCGTTTCAGTTTTTTTTTTTTCAGAATTCTTCAACATCATAAACACAGGAACTTTTCAACATTTGCAGGCGAAACGAATGACGGCGAAGCTGGAGATGTACCGGAGGTTGAACAACGCCTTGATCATCGCGGTGGCCGTGTCACTCGGCTGGATCACATTTGAGGTAAACTCTAGTATCAAACAAAACAACCCCATCTTTTTTTTGTGTAAGCAGGAGCCTGAATTCATTCAACTACTCTTGCTGTCCAGTCTCTCGCTGCTCCAGAATTGTACCTTTCAGCATCTGAGCTTAGTGAACACGTCCCAATTTGAGTTGAGCATTGCACAGCCTTAGCCTGACCCATCCTATTGAACAATCAACATTGCTACTTTTTCTTTGGATCTTAGCCCATGTTCAGTCCAAGATCGATAGCGAAAGAATCCTCTTCTTGTGACTTTTATCGATCAACCTGTTGCGGCCAATGTGCTGGTAAATATTTTTTGGGGTGCATGATGGATAGGGAAAGAACCATCTTTTGCGACTGATACAATCCTGATGCTTATGGTCTAGTCTAGGTTAGTGATCAGACGATACCCTGCACTCAGGGTAACAGGTTGGTCCCGTACCTCCAGAATGCCCATCTTATTCAGTACAAAAGCCCTTGAGATTTCTTAACAAGCCTGAATGTGAATGATGTGCAACTGAAAGAAAGAACTCTTGTACATTACCCTGCACTCCGTCTTTCCTGGACAGCGACAAAACTTGCGGTCACCAAACATCCTGCCTGACCATCTACAAATTGCTATGCGCTTCGCTTGCAGATCCACTTCAAGTTGACGGACGAGTACAACGAGCGGTGGCGCGCGGCGTGGGTGATCCCGGCGGTGTGGCAGCTCATCTCCTTCTCGCTGCTGTGCGCCGTCTGCCTCATGTGGGCGCCCTCGCAGAGCTCGACGAGGTACGCCTACCTGGAAGACGAGGAGGAGGAGGGCGAGGACGAGGACCGCGACGTGGAGGACACGCGGCCGCTGATCCGGCCCGGCCCGCTGTCGTACGTGGACAACTGGGCCATCTCCGTGTCCAAGGACGCCACCACCATCATTCTGAGAACCGACTCCGGCGTGTACGCGAAAGCCGCCGGCGATGGAGGCAAGCGGGTGTAGCAGTGTAGCACCAGCGACGAGAGGTTGACGATACGGGTACGAGAGCAAGAAACGCTTTGCGTCAGCAAGAAAGAAGAAAAGCCTCTCCAGAGATGTCGTAGATACAGAGAGTAGCAGCTGTCTGTACGCTCGTTTGCGGTGTTGCTCGTTTCTTGGATATATAATCTCAAGGCTATTATTTGCCTAGGATATTTAGCTGATTTTGCATAGGTAGAAACATGCTGCGTTTAGAAAAGAAAGAAAAAACTTCTCGAACGAAAAAACTTCTCCCAAACTGTAACTGTAATCGTACAAATTTGGAGCTAAGCTTGGGTTTTCAAAGCTGAAGCTAAGGCTGATTTTGCATGAGTAAGTAGAAACATGCTGCGTCAGAGAAGAACGAAAAAACTTCACCCAAACTGTAACCTGTAATAATCATACAAATTTGGAGCTAAGGTTGGGCCTTCAAAGTTGGGCCAGTAATCATGCAAATTTGGAGCTAATGTTTTCTTTTCTTTTGGTAAATACAGCACGGTCACAGGGCCCAAAAGTATGTTTTATTTCGTTATCAATGGGACCATAGGGCCCAAATATGGTGCCCAAGACTATAACTAAATTAGGGCCCTGCTATATTCAAAGCCCATCTAAGCTTCAAATCTATTAAGGCCACTAGAGCTAACAAAAGCTTTAATTGAGAATTGGTTAGGGTGCGCCAGCCCGGTCTGTAGTGCAACGCCCAGAGGGACACGGGAGGGGCCCAGTGGCAAGCCACTGTGCTGAAGCGTCCCCACAATAAAAAAATTTTATCGAAATGAGCACATGGCCCACATGTCAGATATTAATATTAGAGTGAAATACACTGGCGGCACTTTAACTGGTCGGCCTGTGCTAGTCCGGTCCACGAACTTGCAACACACGGAAAATGGACCCTTGAACTTGTCAAGTTGTTCACCGCAGGTCCATTTCCCATCCGGCGCGGTCTCCAGGTGACGTGGCAGCGCCAGCGTGGCAGTCGAAGCACGTGAGCCGCACGTTTCAATGTAGGCCCCTCACGTCAGGGTCGCCCCTACCTCCCGCTCCGCACGGGACGAACGCCGTCGCCGACAGCGCTTGGACCACGCCTGACCGCGCCCTTCTCCCGCGTCCCCTGCACGACCGAGCACCCCCGCGCGGACCCTTTCTACGCGCCGTAGCCCCTCGCCCCAAGCCGCTCGTCCCGCAGCGCCGAGTCAGAGATTTGCCATTGTCGGCATGGAGCCGAGCTCCTTGATCGGCCTTTCCTCTCCTCCCGCGGTCTCTCTCTCCCTCTAAAATGGTGCCCAGAGTGTCGCGTGAGCACTCCGCACTCACTCCGCTTCTCCCCGTGCTCCCTCTCTCGCTCTATAGGCGTCGTCGCCTCATCCCGAGCTAGCAGCGCCGCCGTCACAGCCGATCTCCTCCTCTGCCGCTTTCCAGCAGGCGTGAGCTTGTCGACGAGCTTCGGGGCATGCTAAGGCACCCTCAAGTGCTCCCGCGCTCTTCCTCTCCCTCTCTGCGCGTCACTCTGGCTCGCCGGAGCTGCACCGCCGCGGGCGAGCCGCCTTGCCGCACGTACCTTGGCGGGGAATGTCCTAGGCGAGTTCGCCCCGTCGCACTCTCCACCCCCGTGTAGCCCGCACAGACGCTAGCGCTCCACAGCGCCACCCCGCCGAGCTCGCCGTTGCCGGCCATGGGCGCCGCCGCGTCTCGCGCCTCCCGTTCCACCAAACAGTGTGGGCGCAGCGCCACCCCGCCGCGTTCAATATTGAAACGTGCGGCTCACGTGCTTCGTTCGCCACGCTGGCGTTGCCACGTCGCCTGGAGGCCGCGCCGGATGGGAAATGGACCTGCAGTGAACAACTTGACAAGTTCAGGGGCCCATTTTCCGCGTTTGCAAGTTCGTGGACCGGACTGATACAGACCAAAAGTAAAAGGGCCGTCAATGTATTTCACTCTTAATATTAAACTGATAAACACTCGATCTTCTCTTCTTAGCCAAAAGGCGCGCTCAAAGCCGCCGAGTTGGGACAAAACTGAAGCGCAGCGCAGCGCGTGCCCTTGCTATTTCTCTGTTTGGTCACTTGGGCCTTTTGGGCTCGCAATTTGGCAATGTTGCTCGTGGCCCGGTCCTTCCTGCTCTCCTCCGACGAACGGATCGTCCCCGCGGCAGAGACTCATCCCACTTCTCATTGTCACCGGCTCACTTCTTTTCCTAAAAAAAAAAAACAAGTTCCCAAGCAGGCCATAGCAGCGGCGCTATTCACCCGCGCCGCCGCCACCGTAGTTCCACGCCGTCCTCCCCTCTAGTCCCCTTCCGTGCACATCGTGGCTGAAGGGCATCCAGAGCGGAAGTTCGCCCGCGCCAAGTCCGCCTCACCTCGCTCCGCCTCTTGCGTCTTCGCCTCCATCTCTCGCTGCCTGCCGCGGCGGGCGAGGAGCAGGGGACCGGGGCCGTGCAGCTGACCACTGAAGCTGCCCGGGGCGCGGGGCGGCGGCCCGGAGACCACTGGGGCCACCAGCCTCCAGTTCGAGCCAAGCCGCGGCGCCGTCGATTCCTTTGCGGCTGCCGGGGTTACCGGACTTGATGTTGCCTCAGCGGTCCTTTTCGTCGACTTGTCAAGTAATATTGGTCCATGAAGTGTAGTTCGTGCACAGCTCATCCCTGCTTCTGCTGGTACTGTCAAAGTAAGGAGGGGATCAGCATCCCTTGTCTATGCGCCGGGTGGTCCCATTGTTTCTGCGCCGAGCCCTTGTCATCAGGAGCTATCCCCCAGTGTCGCGCCTTTCCTCTCAGGCTTGTTGGTTGAATAGCTCTGATAACGAAGAGCCCAGTCAGAGTTCTGCTTATGGTGACTATAGAAGTCGTCGTCTGCTTCCCTTGATCACACTAGCAGTGCGGGCTTCGAACTGGGATGCTGCCAGAAATATAAGCTTCAGGGAGTGTGTGAGGTTATACGGGCCATCTCAGTCAGTTGGTTTGTTTGCTTTGATTGTGCAGGCGTTCTTGCCGCGGAGAATCAGAGAGGTCCGACGCTTGATTCAGAGCATTGTTGATTACTGTGGAAATGCTGGGTCAGAGTTGTTTGAGTTGGCTCCTATGTTGGTCAGCAATTTGGGTCAGTCAATGACGCTGTTACAAGTTTATGCTGTAGTCATCCGTATTTTTGTAGAGTCGTCGATGTTTGAGGATGCTCTTCTCACTTATGTTGAGGCCAAGAATGTTGGTGTTGACAGACGTTTGTGCAATTTCTTGCTGAAGTGTTTAGTCGAGGGGAATCGGATCATGTATGCGAGGAGTTTATTTGATGACATGAAAAGTTGTGGTCCTTCACCCAATGTCTGCTCTTATTCAATTTTGATGAGTATGTACACACATGGAGAGAGGTTATGCTTAAATGAAGCTTTTGACCTTCTTTGTGAAATGGAATCGAATGGTGTGAGACCGAACGCTACAACATATGGAACTTACCTCTATGGGCTTTGCCGTTCCAGACAGGTAACATCTGCATGGGACTTTCTTCAAACTCTTTCTCAGAGTGGAGGCCCTTGCAGCAATTATTGTTTCAATGCTGTGATTCATGGTTTCTGCAGCGAGGGTCAGGTTGACAAAGCCATAGAAGTGTTTCATGGGATGAAGAAATGTGGGTTTGTCCCAGATGTCCACAGCTACAGCATATTAGTTGATGGGTTTTGCAAACATGGGGATTTATTGAAAGGTTATGACATGCTTGATGAAATGGCAAGAAATGGAATATGTCCTAATCAAGTGAGTTACAGTTCACTTCTGCATGGCCTTTGCAAAACTGGACAGGTTGCATTGGCATTAAAGATTTTCAAGAACCTCCAAGACCATGGTTTTGAGCATGACCAGATAAATTACAGCATCATTCTTCATGGCTGTTGCCAACATGTAGATCTCAAGGCCATCTCTGACCTTTGGTTTGACATGATTCATCATGATATCGCTCCAGATGTTTACAATTATACCAGTCTGATTTACGCATTATGTAGACATAGAAACCTTCAAGATGCATTGGGAGTGTTTGAGCTCATGCTTGAAAATGGGTTGAGTCCCAACATTGTGACATGCACAATCCTAGTTGACAGGTTTAGCAAAGAAGGGCTAGTTGGTGAAGCCTTCCTATTCCTGGATAGAATACATCGGTCATTGGGAATCGTCCCAAACCTTTGCATGTACAGAGTTATTATCAATGGCCTTTGCAAGACCAACAAATATAGTGATGTGTGGAAATTTTTAGCAGACATGATAAAGAGGGGCTATGTTCCTGATGTTGTCCTTTACAGTATTATTATTGATGGCTTCGTGAAAGCTCTGAAGTTGCAGGAGGCCTTAAGGTTGTACCGTAAGATGTTGGATGAAGGCGTAAAACCTAACACATTTACATATTCTAGCCTCATAAATGGGCTGTGTAATGATGATAGACTTCCTGAAGCTATGGGATTGATTAGGGATATGATTGGGGAAGACCTGTTACTTGACAATGTTTTGTGCACGTCTATCATTGCTTGCTATTGTAGGCGTTTAAATATGAAGGCTGCTAATGAATGGCTCAGACAAATGGAAAGAAGTGGTGTGTTCCCAGATGCTTTTGTATATACTTGTATGATTGATGGTTATAGTAAAGTGCTTGCAATGGATGGTGCACGCTTGATGATGGAAGAAATGGAAAAAAGAAAGCTTAAACCTACTGTAGTAACCTACACAGCTCTCATTATTGGATACCTTAAAACGGGGGATGAGAAGGAAGCTTGTATGATGTATGAGAGTATGCGTCATGCAGGCATTTCTCCAGATGTCAAGCTGCGTTGCATTTTGGGCATTGGCAATGACAGGGGTGATTGTGATGATTCTCAGAAAGCGAATGGTGTAACATAATTTTCACATAGAGATTTATTAACTTGATGAAGGGACTTCGCTATGATGGCTCTGAGCTCGTCTAGTGCAGGACACTGTTGGCTCCATTTGTTTCCTCCACTTCCACACTGCCATTCTATGGACAAGGAATGGAAAGCAGTAACCTGAAAAGTGTCAGTTAAATCCATGGACAACAGCTGAGGGTGTAATCGATACAGGTTAGCCCTTGTCTTATGCAAATAATAAGATAAGATATTAATCTGCATTTAAAAAATGCTCCTTTTGTTTAAAGTGTTACATTAACAGTTTTAACTTCAGGTTACTTGAGCTATACCATCACACTGAAATTTTCCCTGCTTTCCAAGTTTCATGTTTAGAAAGGTTTTCTCCATTTGTTTCTACGATACATTCAACCATGCTGTTATTTCTAGATTGTTTTTCTGTAGAATCTTTTTTACCATATGTAGCACTTGTAAAGCTATGAGTTTGACAGAACTGAAAGATCACAGCAATTCATGAAAGCAATCAAATGACTGTTCCACACCTGCAGTCAATGTCATGCCATTAATAAGTTGATTGGTGCTTAATGGACCACCTTCCCTGCCTTTTCATCCTCGTCAAAGAGAACAAAACCTCATTTAATCCATCTTGTATCTAAGAAATATCCTCTCCTGTGTGGCTCATAGGGAGTTTGGGTCCTTCTCTAGACTGATGTATGAGCCGCCTCGCTGTAAGACACTGCACTCTGACTGAAGCCACCACATGGCTTAAGAGGCAAGACACTCCAGGCCACCATGCCACCGCTCTGTTTTGAAATCCCTCGAACAAATTATTGTTTGGTAGAAAGCGATTAGGTTTGCTATGGTGCCCATAAATCAAATTGTATGAAAAGGCAATGATATTATTCTGCATTTGTAGAAAGTACGCTATGTCTGAAGTCTAGGAATCAAAATGTTCTTTCTGTGGAAAGTTTACTTCTTATGATATTTTCCAAATATATTTTAATATTTTTCATAACTTCACAGCTTGGGCTTTTGAGAAGCATGGTTGTTACTCTGTTCGATTGGCCTGTTGGCTCTGGCTGTAGAGCAATGGCAACATTAGCCTAGGGATGAGTTACCCCTTCCTTGACTGACCATCAACCAATGTGAAAGAAGTAGAAGCTCCCGATGGAGTTAGCCTTTAGCACCAAAGACGTGTCTTTACTTGAGATGGCTGCATGGTTTCCAGCCAATTAAGCACACTTTACATAAGTGGCATATACAGATCCTGGGCCCTGTGGAATAAAAGGGCGTACCCAGTGCAGAGAGCTCTCGCTCTGTGCGGGGTCTGAGGAAGGGTGTCAGTGGCAAGCCTTACCCTCACCTGTGCAATGCGAGGAGACCGCGACTCGAACCCAGGACCTTCCGGTCACAGGCGGTAAGACTCTACCGCTTGCACCAGAATATAATACATAATTTAGCATTTATATCCACACCCAAGAACTCGCTTGAATTATTATTTCATTTCAGTGGCACATATTACCCTTGGAGCAATGCCGAGAATAGACAGATGCAGCGATGCACTGTCCTGAAACCAAACATGCATTTTTATCTGGAATTCGGGGTTCATGAGATGCCTTTTCTGAAGTAGTGAGTACACTGCACAACAATGTTGAACATAGGTTTGCTGGTTGTCCACTCCAATCTGTTGGTTTTTATCCACTAATTGGCCTCTTGCTAGCTGAACCTTTGCCTGGTATGCAGGTTGTCCACTCCAGCCTGTTGGTTTTTATCCAGTAATTGGCCTGTTGCTAGCTGAACGTTGCCTGGTGCTTGTTGCCATTTTGCATGGCTGTTCCTATTTTCTATATGTATGTTGCAAAGCACAAAAATAGTAGTTGTATGCCATCAACAATCCTGTCACTGTAACTCGGTTTATTGATTAGATTCTGGTGCTGGTTGTGTTCAGATAATCATCGTCGATTACAAGCTCTGAGAGAAGAGGTGGCTCGGGAAAACTCAGTAGATTGATGATGGAGGTACCAAATGAATACAATATATATAGGCAAGGATTGTCAAGGGTTTATAAAAACACTCAATCAACGGTGATCCTTGCCTAAACCAAGATCATCTACCATAAAACCCCAAGGGGCGCCTACAGGCGCACTCAGCCCAAACCCAGGGCGATACAACCCATACAACAATGCTAATGACCCAAGATACAACCCATAATATGGCAGTCTAACACGCTCCCGCAGTCTGATCGTCGCCACCGCGCACGTTCCGGCTGGACCTGAACTCTGTGAAGACCGAAGATGGAAGACCTTTGGTGAAGATGTCCGCATATTGGGATGAAGTTGGCACATGCAGGACATGAACATTACCAGTAGCAACCTTCTCCCGAACGAAATGGAGATCAATCTCGATGTGCTTGGTGCGCTGTTGCTGAACCGGGTTGGAAGACATGTAGACAGCGCTAATATTGTCACAATAGACCAAAGTAGCGTGCCGAAGAGGGGCATGGAGCTCGAGCAAGAGCTGACGCAGCCAAGAGGCCTCAGCAACACCGTTGGCCACTGCGCGGTACTTAGCTTCAGCACTGGATCTGGAGACTGTATTCTGACGCTTGGAGGACCAGGAGACGAGATTATCACCGAGGAACACAGCGTAGCCCGAGGTGGACTTGCGCGTGTCTAGGCAACCAGCCCAATCAGCGTCAGTGTAGATCACAAGATCAGTGGCAGGAGATGGCCGCAGCAGTAGATCCAAGTGGAGAGTGCCCCGAACATAGCGAAGGATGCGCTTGAGTGCTGCCAAGTGTGGTTCCCATGGGTCATGCATGTGAAGACAGACTTGCTGGACAACATAGGCGATGTCAGGCCGTGTGAAGGTCAGATACTGTAATGCGCCAGCAAGACTTCGATAGTTTGTTGCATCAGCCACAGGAGGACCATCAACAGCTGCAACCTTGGGGTTTGTGTCGACTGGAGTAGAACACGGCTTACACTCAGCCATCCCAGCACGGTCCAAGATATCCAGCATGTACTGCCGCTGCGAAAGGAAGAGACCGTCACTACATTGCTGAACATGCATACCGAGAAAGTGATGCAGTTTGCCAAGATCCTTCATTGAGAACTCCTGTTGGAGGGCCGAAATGATCCGTCGAAGGAGACCCAGGGAGGAGGCTATGAGGACGATGTCATCCACATACAGGAGGAGATAGGCAATATCTGAGCCACGCCTGTAGATGAAGAGCGAGGTGTCTGACTTGGCTTCGACAAACCCGAGAGACAACAGAAAAGTGGCGAACCGACTCTACCAAGCGCGAGGAGCCTGCTTCAACCCATACAAGGACTTGTTGAGCTGACACACGAAGTCCGAGTGGGTGGGATCCTCAAAACCAGACGGCTGTACACAATACACTGTCTCTGACAAGGTGTCATGTAGGGAGGCATTCTTCGCATCGAGCTGGTGCACGGGCCACTGGTGAGAAAGGGCCAGAGAAAGCACGGTGCGAACTGTGGCAGGCTTCACAACTGGACTGAAAGTCTCTGAAAAATCCATGCCAGGCCGCTGAGTGAAGCCGCGAAGGACCCAGCGTGCCTTGTACCACTCAAGTGACCCGTCGGCGTTAAACTTGTGCTTGAAAATCCACTTCCCGGTGACCACATTAGCCCGAGGGGGGTGGGGGACAAGATCCCATGTGTGGTTTTGGAGAAGAGCAGCATGTTCTTCCTCCATAGCAGCATGCCAATTCGGATCGGCGAGTGCGCTGCGGAAGGTCTTGGACACTGGAGACAGCGGCGTAGCGTGATAGAGAGCAGGAATCCGGAAACCGGCCTTTGCGCGCATGGCCATGGGGTGCTGGTTGGTCACTGGGGGGACAACATCACCCTTAGGCAGCGACGCAAGGGCAGCAGCTGGCCGGACAGCAGTTGGGCTCTCCCGGCGCGGCGTAGGGGCAGCAGCTGGCTGGACAGCAGCTGGGCGCTCCCGGCACGTGTAGACGTGACGGACTGCGAGCACCGGGAAGACGGGCAGCGGCGGGAAACCGGGCGGAGGTCCGCGCGGCTCGGCCAAAGCTGCAGGTGACTGCGAGGTCGAAGAAGTCGGTGCCGCACGTGGTCGTGCAGGCGATGGTGACATCGTGGCCGCAAGTGGCTGTGCGGGCGAAGGCAAGGCAGGGGCCGCACGTGGCTATGCGGGCGAGGGTGTAGGCGCAACTGGTGGATCGGCTGGGAGCGCATCAAGCGCTGTTGAACCAGCCAGGTCATCATCGGTGTCAGCCGCAACCGCACGTGGCTGTGCGAGTGTCAAAGTACCAGTACCTGCAGAGAGAAACTTATGTGCTGGTCCGATGGGAGCCGACACATAGTCAGTAATGTCCAAAAAATCAAAGTCTGCCGGGGATGGAGTGGAGGCACGCTCAGCATAGGGTAATGCTGACTCGTCAAAGACGACGTGACGAGAGATGATAACTCTATTGGAAGAGAGATCAAGGCAGCGGTATCATTTATGATGAGCTGAATATCACAGGAAGACACATAAGGTGGATCGAGGGGAAAGTTTGTGGGGAGCTGTGGCGGACAAGTTGGGATAACAAGTGCAGCCAAAAACGCGTAGGTGATCGTAGGAGGGCGCTGTGTCGAAGAGGGCGAAGTGCGGGGTGGACGAGATCAGCGTTTTGGTGGGCAAGATGTTAATGAGATATGTGGCTGTCTGCATAGCTTCGACCTAGAATGAGGGTGGTAGGGAAGCCTGGAATAGTAGGGAGCGAATCACATTGTTAATGGAACGAATGATACGCTCGGCCTTACCGTTCTGGGCGGAAGTGTATGAGCAAAACATGCGGAGGCGAACACCATGGGTAAGGAAAAACGTGCGAGAGCTGGAGGTGTCAAACTCACGACCGTTGTCGCACTGAACTACCTTGATGGTGGTGCCGAGCTGAGTGGACACAAGGGCAATAAAGTGAGCGAGTGTCGGAAAAGCGTCAGATTTCAACTTTAGAGGAAACGTCCATAAATAATGTGAACAATCATCAAGAATAACCAAGTAATATTTATAGCCCGAGACACTAAGAACAGGTGATGTCCACAGATCACAATGTATCAGATCAAAGTTATTGGACGCTCGAGAAGTTGACAAATGAAATGGAAGACGCACATGACGACCTAATTGACACGCATGACAAACAGTAGTAGTATCATGACGACAAGTAGGAAGACTCGACGCAAGCTTGGAGAGGGCCTCGTGTCCAGGATGACCGAGGCGGCGATGCCAAAGTGAAGACTCGGTGGCGGCGACCAAGGAGTGAGTAGCTGGCAGCCGGAGAGGGTACAATGGTTCGGAACTATAGCACCTGATGATCACGTTTCGAGACAGAAGATCCATCACAGAACACCCAGTCGGGTCAAACTCAACAGAACAATTGTTATCGATAGTGAACTGGCGAACAAAAATTAGGCTCTTAATAAGTTGTGGGGAAACCAACACATTATTAAGACGTAAAGACGGTGAAATAACTGTAGAGCTAGTGGATGTAACGGGGAGTAAGGATCCGTTATCGACAACAATGGACGATGGAGTAGGATACCGCGAAGTAGTATGTGAAAGTGAATCGGAATGTGAGGACATGTGAGAGGTTGCACCTGAATCGAAGTATCAGTCATTGTTGTTTTGTGGCTGCCGCAGCGTCATGGTGCTGAATGTCGAGGCCAGAGATGGCTAATCCCATGTAGGAAGCCCGACGAGCAGTTGGTAGTAGCCGGGGGGTGGTGCAGTCTAGGACCCGGTGTTCTCCATAACCCGGGCAGGCACAACATGCTGTTGAAGAGTCTGCTGGGCCAGCAGAGCGCGCTGAGGGGTGCCGGGCAGTGGCACAAGTGGAGGCCGCTGCCCAGGCTGTGGTCCAGGCCACATTTGGATGGCCCCGGCCCACGGGCGGTAGGAGGGCCATGGCGCGCCCCCGGAGCCGGAGCTGCCAGGCTTAAACTGTCCACCGGAGGGCACGCTGGACTGGGCACCTCGCTGCGTACCAGTGGGCGCCGGGTTGCCACCAGCGCCGTCGCGCCGGCCGCCGCGTTTTCCGCGGTGGTTCTTGGATGGAGCAGAGCCGCCCCCGGAGCCTGCACTGGAGGCTGCAGGCTGCTGAACAGCAGGAGGGCGCGACGGGGCTGACGTAGTGGTGGAAGCGGTGAGCGTTGTCGATTGAGACGACGACGTGTTCTCCATCGTCAGCTCCTCCAGGAGGTCAGCCTTCGCGTCCAGGAACGTGGGGAAGGGGCGCCCTCGCCGGAGATGCATGCCGACGGTCTTGAAGCGCTCATTCAGACCGCGAATGAGGTTGAGGACGAGGGTGCGGTCGGTGATGACTTCACCTAAGTCACCAAGCGTGTCCGCCATGCGCTTGAGCTCCTTGCAGTAATCGGTGATGGACAGATCACCTTGAACGAAGTTGCGGAGCTTGGCGTCGAGGACGAGGGCGCGTGTCTCGCGGTTGTTGAAGAACTGGGACTCCATGGTGTGCCAAGTGTCGCGGGCAGTGGAGTTGCGCGTTGAGATCGTCGCGGCGAGGTCGTCAGAGATGGTGCAGAGGATCCATGACTTGACAACGCAATCCATGCGCTGCCAGTCAGGGAAACCAGGCGCCGGTAAGTCCTGCAGGACATGATGTTGAAGAGAATACTTCCCAATGATGAGGAGGAACTGATCGCGCCACCGATTGAAGTTGCCGGCGTTGAGGTCGAGAACAACCGTGACAAGGTTGCGGATGTTCTGGACCGCTACTGCCTGGGAGTGGAGGTTGGCGATTGCAACAGCCTCGTGCAGAAGGAGGGTTTGATGCAGATCGGTGTTGTCGTTGTGGTCGGAGGCGTGATCGGAGAGGGCGTCCTCATTGCCCCCGTCCGCGGGAGCGCCAGCGGCGGCGTGTTCCTGCTCGGCGCGTGCCAGGGCGTCGCGAGCGCGGGCGGCGGCGGCGTCGCGCTCCAGAGCGGCGGCCTGGGCTTCCTTCTCAGCAGCGGCGGCGCGCGCGAGGGCGGCATCGCGCTCAGCCTTCCGATTGGCTGCGCGCAGGCGCGCAGCGGCATCCGCATCGGCGGCTTTGGCGGCGGCAACAGATTTGGCCTGGGCATCGGAGTCCAGGCTGGATATTGTGGCGACCGTGGGGGCGGCGGCGGCGGCTGCCGATTTGGGAGAGGGGGGAGGACTCCCAGGCATCGCAGAACAGCAGGGGAAGCCGGCGCAGATGGGTGGGAGGAGCGCAGCCGAGGGGGAAGGCGTGCTAGGGCAGCGGAGGTGGAATCGGGGTGAATACCCAGACTTGTGATACCATGAGAGAAGAGGTGGCTTGCGAAAACTCAGTAGATTGATGATGGAGGTACCAAATGAATACAATATATATAGGCAAGGAATGTCAAGGGTTTATAGAAACACCCAATCAACGGTGATCCTTGCCTAAACCAAGATCATCTACCATAAAACCCCAAGGGACGCCTACAGGTGCACTCAGCCCAAGCCCACGGCGTTACAGCCCATACAACAATGCTAATGACCCAAGATACAACCCATAATATGGCAGTCTAACAAGCTCATCTACCCGAGCGGCACTGTGATTGCCCACCTCATCAATAGCTTGCACAATCGGCAGGGGAAAATGATTGCCAAGTATGAAGTATACTGACACCGCCCTCTGACGCTGATACTGTGCCGGAGTTCTTCCTCCGATCCTGAAATGTGTGTATCTGAACTTTGAAACATGGGCTGCAGGAGATTCTTCACCGGTAGCTTCACTTGGGGCTTCTTCCAGTTGTTCAAATGTAAATTTTGCACTAGCCTACTACCACCAATGCCATTCCTAGGGTTTCAAATGTGGAGTTCATCTAGAGAATCATAAATTCTCTATGAAGCAGTGTAAAAGGGATAAAGATATGCATGAGCTGCAATGTTAGAAGTAAGTTAAATGTTCATCAGAAATATGCAATGTGACAGTTTTAAATAGTCATTAAGGTTTTAGAACTATTGTTTAATTCCAAAAAAAAAGTTGAAACATCAATATTCAATGGGGAATGTGTCACCCACTTGTTTACTTCAGCTGTGCTATGTATCTTGTAAGGCACTATAACTGTTACCTCTTTACATTGTGTTTATTGTGCTTTCAGTATATTTCCTATGAGATATAGAGCTGAAAAGGATATACTGAAATTTGATCTTCCAGATATGATAATTCAACATCTAGAGAAAATTGGTTAGTAACAAAACTCATACAACCCTCTATTTTGTTTCATTTTTGGGTATGTAGTGTATTGCCTCAGTTTGTGTGCCATTTTGGTATGGTTTGACCATCTTGCTTCTCGGCTCCTCAGTTGAGCTATTATTAATTGTTCTCATATCGCCGGATATGAGTGTTAGTCGCTGAATTCTTACTCTTGGTAGTAGCAGAATTCTTACTCTCATCGAGAGAGGATGACACCAGGAGTTGGGGCAATTTTCTGGTTTATTTCTCACACAAATGTTATGCCAACCTGAGGGGTTAGGGATACATATTTATAGGCTGCTAGCTAGCAAAGCATATGCCAAGATGCTAGATAGTAACATGATGTCCTAAAACAGATGTTGTCCTAGATGCTAAGATGTTGTCCTAGTCAGTTAAAGATGCTGTCCTAGATGCTAAGATGCTGTCCTAGCCAGTCAAGGATGCTGTCCTTGATGAGCAGTAAGACCAACATGCAGCCACAAGGACCATATGCTACAGCCTCACAAAGACCAGCCAACCAAGAGACTTATCCCATCATTAACCCCCTAAGTCTTGTGCGTCGTCTTGTGGGAAAGTTGAACCATCCCGGTCCTGGAACAGAGCTCAAGGAACTTGATCCTCCCAAGAGGCTTGGTAAGCAGGTCCGCAAGATGGTCCTTGGTGTTGATGTAGCTTGCCTTGATACTCCCTTCCTCCAAACAGCCTCGGATGAAGTGGTACCTCATCCGGTTGTGCCTACTCCGTTCATGAAAAACGGGGTTCTTTGTCAGGGCCAGAGCGGACTTGCTGTCCATCCTGAGCTCCACCGCTCTAGTGTCTGCCGAGGAGATCACCAAGCAGTCGAGCGAGCCAAAGCGCCTGAGTCAAAGCGATGGAGGCCGCTATGTACTCGGCCTCGCGGTTGGACAGGGCCACCACCTGCTGCTTGACCGACTGTCAGCTAACGAGGCACTTGCCAAGGAGGAAGAGGATCCCGCTCGTGCTCTTGCTGGTGTTGATGTCGCCGGCGTGGTTGCTGTCGCTGTACCCGACGAAGTGTGCCGCCCCAGGGCACCTAGGATAGTAGAGGCCGTGGTCGAGAGTCCCCGCAACATAGCGGATGATCCTCTTCACAGCCTGCTGGTGCTCCGTCGTCGGTCGCTGCATGAACCGACTAACGTAGCCGACGGAGAATACCAAGTCCGGCCGTATGTGGGCGAGGTAGCGAAGGCTCCCCACAAGACGCCGGTATTGCGTAGCGTCCACCTCCTCCGTCGTGCTGTCGTGGCTCAGCTTCAGCCTCTCCATCGGAGTGAGAGCTGGGTTACAGTCGGTGAGCCCGGCTAGCTCAACGACGCACTTGGCGTAGGCGGTCTGTAGAAGCGTGATCCTGGAGTCATCCTGGTGCACCTCGATTCCCAAGTAGAAGTAGAGAAGCCCTAGGTCACTCATCTGGAAGGTGGCCTTCATCTCTTCCTTGAATGCCGCCACCTCCGCATCCTTGGTGCCGGTGATCACCAAGTCGTCGACGTAGACACCCACCAGCAGAGCATTTCCTCCACTGCCCCGTCGGTAGATGGCCGCCTCGTGCGGGCTTTGCTTGAAGCCCATCCCCTTTAGCGTGGAATCCAATTTGGCATTCCACATCCTTGGTGCCTGCCGCAAGCCATAGAGGGCCTTGCGTAGGCGGAGCACCTTGCCCTCCTTGTCGGGGATCGCAAATCCCGGCGGCTAGTGCACGTAGACCTCCTTCTTCAAGTCGCCGTTAAGGAACGTTGACTTGACGTCCATGTGATGAACACGCCAACCCTTTTGGGTAGCTAGCGCAAGGAGGAGTCGCACGGACTCCATCCGTGCCACGGGAGCAAAGGCGTCGTCGAAGTCGACCCCCTCCTGCTGCACGAAACCTCCAGGTCGTGAGGCACCAGTCCCAGCACCGGCTGGTCGCCGAGAAGGTTCTCCATCATACGGTACCGCAACGGCTCGCCGTCGTGGTACGCGTCGATGCGCTCCTCGTCGTGAGAGAGCGGAGTAGCGAGCTCAACCGGGCTGTGCTCGACACAAGCTGGTGTTGGAGTAGACGTGCCCGGAGAGGTGCTTGTCGGTGCTGGAGTGCGTGGCGGTGCCGGCTGTGGTGGAGCCGGCGAAGAACTCATCGCAGCCGAGGTCTTGGCTGGAGAGCGTGGTGCTATCGAAGTAGCAGGCGTCGGGGTCGGTGGAGGCTCGGGGACTGGGGTAGACGCGCTCGTCGAAAAGAGCTGCCTACTCCCCCAGCTCCCTCGAAGTGAACGTACTCGACAGTAAAGTCGTCGTACGTCGGAGCCGAGCCGTCGTCCACCGCCTTGTCCCACGTCCATCCTCGCCCTTCGTTGAACACAACGTTGCGCGCCGTGCGCACACGCTGTGTCTTTGGGTCGAAGATGCGGTAGGCCTTCGAGCCCTCCGCGTAGCCGATGAACACTCCCGGAGTGCTCCTGTCGTCGAGCTTGTTGATGTGGCCAAGCTCCTTGGCGAACGCGAGGCAGCCGAAGACCCGCAAGTGGGAGACCGCCGGCTTGCGCCCATGCCAAGCCTCGTACGGCGTCCCGCCGTCGAGCGCCTTGGTAGGCGAGCGGTTGAGGATGTAGACGACCGACACCACCGCCTCTCCCCAGAAGACAGCTGGCATCCCCCTCTGTTTGAGACGGGCCCGAGTCATCCCCATAACCGTCTGGTTGCGCCACTCGATGACGCCGTTCTGCTGCGGGCTATGCGGCGCGGAGTAGTGGCACTGAATGCCCTTATCAGCGCAGTACGACGCGAATTCAGCCGCCGTGAATTCGCCGCCGTTGTCGGTGCGCAGCACGCGCAGCTTGCGGCCGCACTCCGCCTCCGCAGCACCCTGCGTGCGCCTGATGGCGTCCGCAGCCTCTCCCTTGCCGCCGAGGACCATCACCCACATGTAGCGGGAAAGGTCGTCGACGAGCAGCAGGAAGTAGCGTCGTCCTCCCGGTGTGGCCGGTGTCACCGGGCCACACAAGTCCCCGTGCACAAGCTCGAGCCTCTCCTTGGCTTGAAAGCTCGCCTGCTGGGGAAAGGGGAGTCGCCTCTGCTTCGTCAACACGCAGACGTCGCAGAACTGCTTCACATGATAGACCGTTCTGATCCGTTTATTGAAGCTCCTTTTGTAGTGATATATGATATATAGCATTCTGAAGGTGTCACCGAAAGCGTGTGGACTGAACATAGACAAGGAAGGAAGGTTATCTCAAGGGAGAAAGCGATTATGCACATATAAATGCTGCTGGTGGCAGCCAGGAGATAGTTTCTTGTGGCTCGGCACAGCTACAGCATGATCCAGACATACAACACTAGATTAATTACAATGCTGAACCTGAACACGTGAAGAGATACTCCTTTACTGACATGCAGGTTGATTGTATACCCTGCCCTATTGTTCATCGTTATATTCTTTGTACAGATACACATTATTTGTACTCTTCATCATTTCATCATTCACTTTATTTTTTGGAACAATTTATCATTATCATTCTTGGCCCAAATGTTCGTTGCTTTTTGCTGACATGTTTGTGACATCATTTTTATTTGTGCAGGTCGCCCTGTTAGTATTGGAAGATCAGAATTTGTAACCGAAGTCTCATCACTTCCATGATCTTGTATCGTACTTAACCACACCTTCCAAAACAATCATGTTCCGCTTGAGAATGAGAAGTATGTAGGATGCTTGATTCAACATTTGGTGAACAATTGTATCGAAATCAGTTTGCCTTTTTGATTGGGCTTTTCAAGATGAACCATCCATGTGAGAAGTTTGTCTATGTGGCGTGATACATCGCTTAAAAAGTAAATCGTGGATCCTCGATGTTGTTGAAAATACTTGTTTCCTTCAACTTGAACTACATAGTTGAATCATGTATTTTGGTGTTCTTTGTTTATGCTTGCTTAGGCAATGTATCTCAGTGTGGCAGAAATTAGCACGTCTTTGAAGTGTCTGGTGATCTTAGTGTAGAAAGAAATTAGCGATGTATCTCCGCTTAGGAATATAAGTTTCTAGGATTACAGGTATGTCCTAGCAAAAGCAAAAGTTCAAATCAAGCTGACACTTAAGGCATGTAGATTTGCAGAACATTTAGTCTGTTTCTTTGGAAAGTAGGGTGGAGCATTGCGTTAATTTTTTTTGAGAAATCACTTGGTGTAGGATTAGGATGATAACCAGTCAACCTCATATACATATATTTTCATTTTGGTTATTTTCAGTGTATGATCATGCAAGGATCTGCTGACAGAAAACAGTTGGCGATGAAGCAACTGTTGTAAGAAGTGGTCAGGATCCATATGGCGTCGGATTGGCCAGCCGTCTGCCATGGCACCATCATGAGCGTGAGCGGGTACTCTTCAGACTGTTGCCAGGTGAGCATGACACTTGGACTGCAAACGCATCGCATCGTTGTGCCAATGCTGTGACCATAGTTTTAGTCCCAAGATTGATGTGCCTGGTTATCCATAGTATTAAGTAATCCTTGCATGTATCTATGCTTCCCTCTTGCCACAACCACAACTTCAGTGTTTTATTTTATATATTCCTGTGTCATGCCTTCCTTGATGACAGAGTTATCAGGAATTAGGCATAACTTGTTTCCATACTGGTATTGTATTGTATCATTATGTTTTGGTTCATTTCGTTCCATAAAATAATTTTTTCGCATACTACATGCAGCGCCAGGGATCTGATCAGCACAAGATGTCACTGCTAGCTGCTATCTCCACAGTCCACAGTCCACACGAACACGATGGCAGGACCTCAGACAGTCCTTTGTTTGTACGCAGAGCTCGGCAGCAGGCTTGGAAGAGTCAAGAGTGCCCACGATGGCGATGAACATGCGTTCTCAGTTTGTATGAGCCACGGCAGGCCGGAGGTCAGCGTCGACGAGGGCTGGGAGCAGCAGGGTCTCGTCTCGCGCAACCAACGGTTGGCCTGCACGCCACAATTGACTTGAGGGGTTTGGCCATCGTGAGCGGCGTGCTTGCGGCTCCGGGACCGGGGACGACGTATCCAAGCTCCATGTGGCCGTCTCCATCGGCAAGATATCGCCTGTCCCCCCTGGCCTCGTGCTTTCCATCTTCCCATCATGAGCTGTCACAAGTGACTGCATCAAATCACACGATGGCAACTGCAAAATCTTGAGATACTTGTAAAGTATATTTGCAGGTAGTCTGGTTTGCACTTGATCATCATCAATCATCGCTGGTATTGGCCGCGAAGCATCCATACGGCTCCAGGACGGCGATTGTCTCCTCATGCGTTAATTCGTCCTTCATTATCCATGCGTGATCTTTCTTTTTTAAACTCATAATTCAGATGTCCATCTTGGACACGGCGATATGCTAATAATTCAGATCTGGATGGAGCGAGGGCAGGTGCAACACGTTTCCTGCCGACCTACTCGCAAGTTCCTTTCTTTCTCTTCTGGTGTGTACTAAAGAACAAGATTAGCAGCGATTCGAGCAGCTTTAGCCGGCTTATCAGCTAGAATTTATAGTATTTTTTTTCTATAACAAATCAGCTTCAGTCGACTTTAATACCAGCTGAACAGTTTGGCTGTTTCGTATACTGGCTGTTTACTTCAGCCATTACTTTTTGAAAACTGTTTCCTACCAGTAGTACTATCTACTGGAGTAGTATCTCCTGATAACACAGTCGGTGTCGCTTTGGCCTGATTTCAATATGGTGACGGCTCATGGAGCCGTTCGCTTGAGTTATAAGTCATATTTTTTTTAGTTAATGAATAATATTTTTCTTTCACAACGAATTAGTCGAAACGAAAAGGCAATTGCATGATCGCACAGTGATGTGACGTAATGGAGCTACTACGTACTACTCCTGCCTACTGCACCGCTGCGTTGACCATGGACCTGTACCTCTCCTGGTTGGCAGCGAAGAAGGCGACGAGCTGGTCCCTGCCGGCAGGGACCGCCTGACGACCGCGTGGGAGGTGTACTGCTCGGCCCACCGGCGCAGAGCCGGGTACTCTCCCTCCGCCACGAGGCGCACCCCGGCCACCTCCTCCAGCACGCCGAGCCAGTGCGCCAGCGTGCAGGCGGCGAGGTCGTCGCCGCCGAAGAACCTCTTCCCATGGCCTTGGAGCTCCGCGTCCAGCACCGCCAGGCTCGCCTTCGTCTCCGCCACCAACCGCACCCGCGCCTCGCCGTCGTCCGCCTACATCGACAATTCGACAGCCACAGCGGCTTCAGGCACTTGGTGGCGACGAAGCCGGCCCAGAAGCGGACGTAGGGCTCGGCCGGCAGGATCCTCGGCGTGGCGTCGTCGCCGTGGGAGGCGAAGGCCTCGAGACTCGCAGACGGCGCGGCCGCCATGGAGGAGGACCGGGACGGAGCGGTTGATGGGCCAACAGAAATATCGGTTCCCCGGAGGCCGATAGGTACCCGTCGGTAATCCGATGGCCGACAGGTCCCCTTCAATGGGCCAGGTCAGCCCAGTATTCATATCGGCTCCCCGAAGGCCGACAAGTCCCCCGCCGACAGGCCCCACCTCATGCGCTCCCTCTGACCGCTCTCTGTCACCGTCGCCACCGCTCGCCACCCCGCGGTGTGGGCGGCCTCTCCTCGTCGGCGTCCGCCGGATTCGACAGAGGGCGCTGCGCCACCGCCCCCGCCTGGTGCTCCAGCGACGTCGGCGCTCGGCTGCTATAGGTACGTGTGTTTTTGTTAGTTTAATTTTTTTGTTAGTTTAATTAGATTACTTAGGTTGTGTTTTGACGTAACACTAGTACCTGACAGACTGCACAATAGCCATTCCGTACGCTCTGTTGATTCGCACGTGTTTCATCGGCCCCTCCCGCTAGTCGCACGCTCGCCAGCGTGGGGGACTCGTACAGTCGTACCCGACACTACTACCCGTACGTACACCACCAATGGCCACACTGTTCACTGTTCGGCGCCCAGTGCACGCCACAGTTGCCGTTGCCGAGCACGAGCAGCCCGACTCCGCTCCACGGAACACGAACCAACGGGCACGGGCAGCCGATAGTGAGGACTCTCTCCCTGACCGACTGACTGACCTGACCTGACCTGACCCGCCGCTGCAGCGGAGCGGAGGGCGGCCAGCGAGATCGGGCGCCGATTTTCCACCGGCCGTGGACCCACCGGCCAGCCAGCGGCGCGGGTCAGCAGGTCAGCGTGGTGCACTGGCACTGACACGGACCGTCAATTTATGGACCAACTGCTGCGACGCAGACTGGGTGGAGAGATTTTTCAGGACCTAAGAGTCGAGTCGAGTCGAGTCGAGCACAGGCACAGTACTACGAGGCGCATCCGCGCGCAGGGCAGCGTCATGGGCGCGTTGGTGCCAACCAGCGCCCGGTGAACACCTACGTATTACGTCCTTCGCAGATCGCGGTGGATGGGCTTTGCGTCAGCAGGAGGCCGCTAGCTATCTGTAGGCAATCCGATGGCCGACAGCTAGTTCAGATTCATTCCCGCCGGTAACGTTCGCAGGTCAATTTCATTTACGTTTGCGTTTCCATTGGCACACCCAAACAGCTCGTTAGTGTTAGTCAAGTTCAGAGTGGCCCAGGCATGAGATGCCAGGACGACTGACCGGGTCTATGTATACATACGTAACAGATTGCCGCCAGTTTTCAAGAACGAGTCAAGTACGTGGGTGTGCAGGTCTTTGTACCCACCAACACTCCAGGTCTCCAGCTCAACGCAACCACCCGGCCCATGCATACGCTCAGGTCACTGCCATGGAATAGCCATGCCTGCATGCACTGCTAGTCTGCAACTGGACTATTCCCTGGACTACTGGTACGACCTCTCCGTGTTTTGCATTGACAATGCACCATCATATGCGCTTGGAGTTGAATTGAACGTCGACTAGCGGTCCTAGCTAGCACCAACTCCTAAAGAAACTTAGTACTTCTAGACCCGGCAACTTTTCTGTAGTGCTCAAGAAATACATATACATCACGAACACTATAATCTCCCAAGAATTTTGTTGGAAAGCCCAGCCAGTCACCACATGAACAACAGACTCTAATGAGTAAATATAATGACCATTCATTCGATGTGGGGGAAAAAGACCACACTTCTTTGAAGTCTGCAATAATGCACCTGTATGCCTAATCACCATATATACTAGTCTGAACTCTGAACAGCAAGTTGTTGATTTGGGAACAGGTGAGAACGGTCAGACTTCAGAGCGAGAACAGTCGGATGTGAACCAGACACTTGTGCAAGACAGCAAGAGGCTAGGTAGTGAGCCGGCCGGGAGAGTAATTAATCAACAAATTAGTGGTGGTTTCTTGCAGACAATGAAGACCGATGTTACCTAGAGGTCATTATCTACAATCAACTTGTTTATGACTAACGGCAAAAGATAACCATATATATAAAATCATTGTGCATATAAAAAATGCATCTGCGTGGTGCACGTACTAATCAACGATTAGTAGAGAGATAGACGATAGATGAGAAGCTTGGGTCCAACAAATCCATCTGTTGTTTTTACTCCTTTTAAGGAAGCAAGTGTGCTTCCTTTGGCTTATAAGATACTAATTGCATCGTCTACGTCAAAGCAGCTGTCGGCCTTCTCGCCTCACCTAAGAGGGAGAAAGATGCTGCAATTTGCCATATAAAAGTAGATATAGCTGTGATTTTGGCTTGGTTCGAGACTTCAAGTATATGCGTGCAAAACGAGCTCGTCTTTTATATACGTGGAGGCCAATGTATGTTATCGTGTGGCACTGAAAAGTTCTTCGGTGTTAGTTCCACGGCCCATTATAAAATTTGGTTTCCTGCGGTTTGCACTGCCCCGGCAGTCTGCTGGTGTGCGATGCTGATCAAGTCTTAAGTTTATTCTTTCACGCATGCATCTTATGTCATTTAGCCATTCTTTCTTATCATTTTAAAATCTTGTAGCAGTACTGTACAATAGTGCAAAACTTTGTCCACGAACACCGTTCTTCTGTGGTATTGGTTGGTCTACACTCTACACCGTCAATGTTCAAATTTGCCCAACAATATTAAGGAAAGCATGTATCTTTATCATTGGACACCGCAACCACTAAAATATTTATTTCTTAGTGTGGGAGAGAGAAAGACGGATGAATACAACAAATTGCTTCTGGGCTCAGTTACATGGTGTGAATGAATCCACTTTAATAGGACCTTAATAATATTCAAGGTGTCACTCTAGGACCTTGTCCTCTTCCTCCGCCGGGCTCCATCCATCTCCCTCCTCTCAACCTCCATTTGCCAACGCCCCATTGCTTGCTTGCTTGCTCGGGGGGGGGGGGGGGGGGGGGGTTCTTACCGAATATGTTTTTTTTACAACAGATTACCGAATAGGTTAGGTCCGTCTTGTTGACGTGGCTTCAGTCGGAATATGCAGTTGAGCCAGGTGTCAGAGGCAATTTGGTTTATTCACACACTTTGCTCTCTCCCATTACTAAAGAAATGAACATTTTAATAGTTGCGACAACCAATGACAAAGGTACGTGCTTTCGCTTCAGTCGAAATATGCAGTTGAGTCAGGTGTCAGAGGCAATTTGGTTTATTCACACACTTTGCTCTCTCCCATTACTAAAGAAATGATCATTTTAATAGTTGCGACAACCAATGACAAAGGTACATCCTTTCATAATGGAACCAAGCGTTGGCGGTGTGTATTAGCTAATAACATACAAAAACTGTGTTTATGAGCAAAATTCGCCTACTATTGTTATTAGGGTATTATTAAATAATTTTTCAATATATATACTATAGTTTTTTTTTATCTTCCATGCATAAAGACATGTACGAGAACCTATGTGAGCCTTGGATTAAAACTTTTACAGTGATTAGCATTACAACGGCTACATGGAAATCCTGAATCCTCGGTAATTTTTGAAACCAGGAGCACACAAACCAGAGTGGAGGCTTTGGAGCATCACTCTCGAACACTCGTACTTCGCTTTCCTTTTAGCACAATTTATATACGGAGATGACAGCTGCTTGTGGAATAGCAGTCGCGCAAAAGGAGCCAAAGAAAGCAACACAAACCAGTAACATCTACCCTCTCGTCTGCTTGTATATACGTAGATCAATCAACGGTCAACACAGACATGCTACATGATCCCACAAGCAGAAACCACCGGACGTTACGAAGGAATGTATCAGCAAAGATGATGTAAAATAGATCTATCAATTCCTGTCAATCAATATATAATGCTTGCAAGAACTGGCTAAATAGCCTTTTCAAATCTCACAGGACGGTATTGTACGGTACATACTGCATGAGCACACTGGATGACAGATGATACAGTACATAAGCTTGGTCGACTTGCACCCTGTAAATTTTTCCTCTGCAACTGCAATCTATTTAAGCACCTTTAATAAAGAGATATATCATTTAAAGAAGAGGAAAATCACGCTGGGACAGACGCATACGAATTTCACCAGACAGAGACAAAGATAGGGTGAAAAGGATGGTGGCTAGGAAGAGAGCAGGAAGTTTCATGGTGGGAGCGACCTTTACCTTATTTTATTTTTGTGCCACGACCGTGGTGACCTACTAACCTAGCTATAGTGCTATACCGCCCAAAATGTTGCTTCGGCCCCTTTCACCTCCTGCTCCTCCGGACGTGTTAGCTAGGGTTGCTTTATTTTTTTTTTCCATTTAGTAAGAATATATAAATATCTCAAGGACTTCGAGTCAAGTCCGTCCCCTTATGCCAAAGTAAAGCAGACCCTCTAGGTAACACCATTTATAATTACAAATTTTTAATTTTATACACAAATTCTTTTGATAGTTTACGTGGAAAAAATATGCACCTACTAATGTGATACAATGTATGGCATAAATGAAGGGAATAGATAATGCTCTCAGCAAGCACAATTTAACCTTTGCTTTGAGTCTGAGTACTGTCTCGTTGTCTAAAATTGCCAAAGTTAGGCAAAAAGTTGACTAATGACAAATTACTTGACGTATGGTTATTGTAGTAGCACCTTTAACTTTTTTTTCTCAGATCTGGTAATACAAGTTGTAGTATCTAAACGTACAACCAAACACGCGCACGCACATACTCGACACACATCAAACACACGCCACTATGATGTACCATCCATATATGCCAACAAGATGTTTGCAAAGACACAACTTCGCTAGCGTGACGGGCGCGTCGCCTCCCCATATAGTCCATAGGCGCCTGAGCTCCCTGCACTAAGGGGGAAACCCCCATGGAAAACCGGTGCCGAGTAAGACTTAACACTGACCGATACGAAGGCAGCCACCGGCCTCTGCCAACTGCGCTGCTAAGGTTCCCGGTCACACCTTTGACTTGATTGAAGAAGTCGAACGCACACATGTTTGAACCCCATGCAATCTGCCAATACTAGATAAAGACGTTCCATAAAAAGAATTGGTCTAAAAAAACGCACGGTTAATTTCACCTGGTCCTGTCACATATTTTTTTTTTCAGAAGGTCCTGCCACAGTACGTCCCGTTTATCAGCACTTTCAGTGAATGAGCAGTGTAGCACCATAATCTGCTTAGCCTAACCCAAAGGGTCTAGTCAAAGCGAGCGAGCCCGGCCCAACCCTGACCCAGCACCAGCAGCAACTCGTGTTACCCAGCAGTCCAATCGACCCCGCTCAGTGCGGCCCACCCGCGAACACGAGGCCACCACCGCGCGCGCGCGCACGCACGAGAGGCGCGCACATGGGCGCGCGGGCCCCATCCGTCCCGTCGGAAACGAGCGCTCGGCGGACGCAACGTCCCAAAAGGAAAACCTTTTTTCCTCTCCACCTCCACCCCTCTCCTGTCCTGTCCCTTCCCCACACGAAGCACGTGCGCGTTTTTCTCTCGAAGCATTAATGGCGGGCCCCATCGGCATTAAAATAAATTAAATTACTCCCCCTCCCTCCGCCAGCGAAAACGAGGATAAACAATTTCGAGCAATCGATTCCCGTGGGCTTTTAATCGCGGGATTTGGGTGGAAACCGCGGGGTCCTTTATAAGCGCGTGGGGGCGCGGCGTGCTCACACGAGGCCCGCGCTCACGAGCCAGAGAGAGAAGGGAGGCTAACCACCGCTGCAGCTGCGACCTGCGAGTGCGAGGAGCAGCGCACGACGTCCTGGGCGGAGTTGGAGCCGGCGGCGCGGAGATTTGTGCTTGACCGGCTGGGGTTGGGGGTGAGAGAGACAACCGGCGATGGCGGCGTCCGCGAGACCAGGGGAGAGGGCGACCAGCTTCGCCGTCGCGTGCAGCCTCCTCAGCCGCTTCGTCCGCCAGAACGGCGCCGCGGCCGCCGAGCTAGGCCTCGGGATCAAAGGTGAGCACCGGAATCCGGCGGCGTTGGCGGGCCGGGTCTGCCCTGTTGTGAGACCTGGCTCCTCCTGTATTGTTCTGGGTGTGGGGGGAGATGTCGAAATCTGGGGGGTCCAGTTTCGATTCCTGTGGGGGGCGTGTGGTGAGATCTGGGCGGGGCCTTGGTTATCCGGTTTGGAAACCTCGTTTTCGGGCTTCGAATTTCGCACTACCTTATCCGGTTGTTTTTTTTTTCTTCTCAGGCGAGGTCGAGCAGCAGAGGACGCCAGCGACAATTAACTTGCTCCCCGGAGCGGAGGGCGAGGAGGCCGAGAGGAGGAAGGAGACCATGGAGCTGTTCCCGCAGAGCGCTGGGTTCGGCGTCAAGGATGCTGCTGCCCCTAGGTGCGTACTGCTGCTTTACATCATTTATAAATCCACTTCGATTCTGGTTTGCCCAACAGTTGTTTGGTGGTAGTAGAACTTGAACCTAGCTGTCTTAGGTCTCATGGACAAAAGGCCAAGCAATTTGACTTTGGAAACATAGTAATCTGAGTTTAATGAGTGTTCATAGGTGAAACATGTTACAAGGTGGTCTGAAATCTAGTTGACCCGGATGGTAAATGACAGACCCGTGTGTATAGCATCCTTGTAGTTCGGTTTCTGTGATATTCCCTGGTCAAAACTGTATCTTTGTAGGAGTCTTCTTTTAAGTGTCTTCTGCAAGAAGCAACACGACGTTTCCTTTTATCAGGCAAAGCAACCAACATGCTCAGAGTTGTTTAGATTGTACCTAATGTTTATTCATGAACTACCTTGCTGGTAACAACATAGGAGGGGTTAATCTTCTGAGATGGAACCCTGTCCATGTGAGATAAGGTCTTTTAACCAAGAAAGGAAAAGAGAGTAGACAATCGATTTGCTAAGCTGAAGTAGTGTTGTACAAGCACCGCTGTTCTCAGTGTTGTTCTTTGTAATATTTGTCAGGGAGCAAGAAAATAAAGAGAAGCCTAAGCAGCTCACCATCTTCTATGGCGGGAAGGTGCTGGTGTTTGACGATTTCCCTGCCGACAAGGCAAAGAACCTGATGCAGCTTGCCAGCAAGGGCAGCCCTGTGGTACAAAACGTTGTTTTGCCTCAACCTGCTGCACCTGCTGCTGTCACCGACAAGGCTGTGCTGGCCCCGGTCATCAGCTTGTCTGCTGCTCAGGCTGATGCTAAGAAGCCTGCTCGCACAAATGCTTCTGGTAAATGTTTTTCCCTCTGTTTCTGTTCTTACTTAGTTGAAGTTTTAAAATATGACTGGTGAACTTTGTTATGCAGATTATTGATCGAAACATGTCTTTTCTTTTGTAGATATGCCTATTATGAGGAAGGCCTCCCTTCACCGCTTCCTTGAGAAGAGAAAGGATCGGTAAGTTGTGATTGTTTTTTCAGTATGGCCATTTCTTTTTTTCAGTGTTGTATTTGGAACTAATTTGTGCCCTTTTGTTCTCTTCTTCAGTCTCAATGCAAAGACACCGTATCAAATTTCTCCTTCAGATGCAGCACCAGTCAAGAAGGAGCCCGAGAGCCAGGCATGGCTTGGATTAGGACCGAATGCCGTGAAGCCCAACCTGAGCCTGAGCTAGTACACAACAACACAGCCAAATAAGACGGCACAGCAACCTCACCAAGCCTTTTGCAGAATTATCTGAAATTTGCTTTGCCGCTAGATCGAGTACCGAAACCATAAATATTCTCTCGTTGTCGTGTTTTAGTGTTTTGTTTAGGTTGTGGTTCTACGCCTTCTTGTCACATAGTTCTGGATGTAAAGAAAAGTAGCCAGCCAGTCATGACCATCACCGGGAGTCCGAGAGAAGTTTTTGGGGGGTGTTTAACACACGCGACTCTGAATTGGCCATGCTAAGGAAAATGATAGCGCAAAGAGAGTATATGTATTTTCTAAAAGCCAGATCGTTTGGCTCTAGCCTTGATGTATGCAGAACAAGTGATTGTAATGGATCCTGAGTATCCTCATTGTATTGTTGTTTTCTGATCACATGGCTTCGCAAACCCAGGTTTGTTTGGATTCTTGTTATGTTCCTGCTGCTGCAAATCTTTGGTAGTTTATGGTAATAACTGGAGCAATCTAGGCTGTAAAACTACAACCAATTCATGAGAATCTGTCTCTGTTTCTTGCTTGCGCCTCCAACTATACAGTTTGCTGCCAAAAAAAAGAACATATTACCCACACAATCTTGATATGACCTATGAGACAGTTTTACCATCTTGATTCACCTAATAATCATGCAGATAGATACAGCCATGGAAGGCAGCACATGAGTCAGAGAGGCGGTAGGTTGAGCGACGTTGTCCGGTTGAAGATAGAGGGCCATAGCTGACTGCTGAGGAGGGTAGGGGGGAGGAAGATGCACACACGGGCATGACTTGTCCCTGATGCCGGATTCTTTAATCAAAAGGCAGGAGCACCGATGGAGATGGAGCACATGTGAGAAATAGGGAGGACGGATTCTTCCTCTTCCTGACAGCTAACGCAACGCGTTGGAACAATATAAGAACACTCCAAGTCTCCAATACAATACTCTACGGAAGAAGAAGAAAAGGCAGCGGCAAGTTGTTTGTAAACTGCGTGGGGGGACGAAAAAGAACCGGGGACGGACACGCGACCCCACCTCGCCGGCGCAACTTGCTGCTGCCACTGCCAGCCATCGACTTGTTCGTTCCTAGTAGCAGGACTCCAGAGTTCAGAGCCCTTTTGCTCGCTGCTGCTGTTGGTTTTTCAAACCTTTTTCTCCAGCTTTTGATTGTTTCTTGTGGAAAGTTTCTGCTCCTTTGATCATTGGTTCTTTGACTGAATGTCGTCAAAAAAAGGTTCCGCGAGTGAGCTGACATCTAAACCAATGAATCTAAAACCATTGCATATAATAGTTCAGGGATTCAGACAAGTGCAGTAAACAACTCCTGCTGCTCGCAATCGCAAGCGTGCATGCGTTGTGTTGGGGGTTGGGTTGGCTTGTGTGTCACTCGTTTATTCGCGTGACGCGCATGACCAACCAAAACCAAACCAAGCATGCAATGCAAAGTCGTCGAGAAAGGAAGAGCCATGTGCGGGTTTGTCCATAAGCCAAACTTTTTTCTAATTTCTTTGTGGAAAAAAAACGCGTACCGTCCGCTGGTCCAGGGAACATGGTGCCCTGGTTTTCAGGATGGGATGGGAGCGTTCTTGGTCGCACTGAGCAGTAGTGGCCCCGCCCATCCAATAGCAAGCAATAGCAATCTGAGTACTCCCTCTGTCCCGCTTTGACTGACGTTTCTGCATGCCTCCACTGCATCGCTTTGCATGGACCTGGACCAGTACTGCTGCGAGCGAGCCATCCGATCCCATCTTTGGTCCCCGAAACCTACCGAACGAACTGGTACCGAACATGCGCGCCTCTCATTGCCTCGTAATCAACACAAGTTGTGGCCAAGTTGTGCAGTACGTACTCCGTATAGGTAACCTCACTGTTCCATGGCAAATTCTCTGAACAGATTCAAATTCGTAGTTTCATTTTCATATGCGTTGTAAGTTTGTAACAGAGGTTCTGCTAGGCAAAAAGTCGCTCATGGACCGTGGACGAGGACGGGGACGGAAGCTTTTGACGCCGAGGGAGGCGCGCCATATTTAAATTTTTTGACATGTCCCGTGGTCAATGGACATAGAGTCGTCGGACATGGGGTTGTAAACAACTGCTCCAGTGAAGAATTCTCGGTAGTGGTGGTGTTAGCTTGGGACTGGAGCATGGGGGCACGACGCCACGACCGCAGCGCACGATGGGTAACCAACATGCGTGCATGGGCAGCACGCAGGAATATCTCGGTTTCTTGGCACCGGCCGGCCGCCCGGCATCTTTCCAGTTCGCTGCTACTACTATATAGATATCTATCGTCCCTTTTCTTGTTCAGGTTCAGGCTCATTTCATCACATGGCGATTGTTTAAACAAACGGCCTATTCGCTCCGGTCGATTTCTGAGTTGATAAGCTCGGTTGGTGCTGATTTATTATGAGAGAAAAATAGTGTTAATTGACTGATAAGCTCTGACTAAAACTAATCAGCGAACAGGGTGAAAAAGAGGAGTAGTAGTCGGTCGACCTGTGTGGGGTTCCGGGTTCATCCTCCTGCCGGCGAGTGGCGACCTTGTGATTAAGCCTGGGCGTTCGGGTTACCCGATTTTTTCGGGTCGGGTAATTCGGGTAATTCAAAATTCGGGTAATAAAAATTGCTACCCGATATTACCCCCGAAAAAACATTACCCGCAAATTCGGGTACCCGATAATTCAGGTTCAGGTTCGGGTATTACCCGATATACCCAAATTTACAGAAAACAACAAACTACACTAAATTTCAGTAGCGATCTATACATAATTTCAGCAGCAATTTGTATAGAATTTCAATAGCAATTTGTAGAGAATAATATATTACAGTCACTCATTCAAATAGAGAAAATTATATTCTAATAAAGTGATAAGTTAAATGGTTCAGCTAACAACACATGATGAATACAAAGACAAAACAAATCTTTGGGTAGTTCGGGTAGTTTGGGTACCGGGGGATATTACCCGAATTACCCAAACTAATTTCGGGTAATCAAAATCGCTATCCGAATTTGTGATCGGGTACCTCGAGTTCGGGTAATTCGGGTCCGGGTTCGGGTACGGATAATAGGTATCGGGTATTTTGCCCTTATATACTTGTGATACACAGCTTCAACTTTCGATGGAGTCTGGCATGCGCCAACAACAGCTCCACTGCTCGATAGTCTACTTCGTATATTCTTTTACGTCAATTACGTGTCAAGGACGAGACGCATCCCAGCCCATTGTAAATGTGTTCTCTATATTAATATATTATGCCAGAGCTGTGCTGCAATGCAACGTGGGGGATTGCTTGATGAGCAATATATATAACATAATACAAAATTCATTCTAAATTATAGTTCGTTTGATTTTTTTTATTCCAAATTTAATCATTCGTTTTATTCAAAAATTTATGCTAAATATCACTTTTTTGTTGTTGTTGTGGCTTATTTTATTAACAAAAGTTATTCAAGAATGACTTAAATTTGACTATATTTACATAAATTTTTTAAATAAAATGAGGTATCAAATTTGAGGAAAAAAGTCAAACGAATTAAATTCAGAAACGGAGGAAGTATTATATAGGAGTAGTACGGAGTAGCATATAGTGCAAGTTCAGTACAATGTCACTGTGTGGGCACGGGGGTGCATGCACTTGCACGCACTGTGGTCTGCCGTGTGCGGTGCAGACAGGGACAAGCTAGCGCGGCACATGGCGGGCATTCAGCTCAAGCGTCCGCGCGCCGTCGTCGTCGTCGTGGGCCGCCACCGTTCGTGATGGAACTGTGCTTCCGGACGTACTCCATCCGGAGATCGAACCGGCTCCCGGAGCGCCCAGCAAAAGATACGGAGTACTCCACGTGCTCTAGCAAGCATGCATGGAAATTTCTGGGCGAAGCAAAGAAAAAAAATAGACTTTGACATTGTGCTTACATTTTTATTAGTAGATTTAATTTTGTTAACAAAGATGCATGTACTTTCACTGTACATGGCGTGTGGTTTCGAATCGACGACCGAGAAGGCACACATGTCTATCCATTCCAATTCCAATCCATGCTGTCGCCGTGGTCCAACCAACCGTTCCAACTTTAACGTGCGCTGGCGTCGATCGAGGGTCCCAACTCATTTCGTTCTAAATTGTAAACTATTTTGATTTTGTGTAAATACGTATTTTTTTATTACACTATATATATGCTCGTACGTTGCACGAGGTAACAAATTTGTATCAATGTGTACAATGATATACGTGTCTTATGGTTTAGATGAACATATTAACAATTTTTTATCCATGTCTATGACGATGCACATAGCTTGTGATTTAGATAAACATATTAAGCAATATACAAATTTGATTACATAGAGCATATTTTATGATCTTTATGACCTATATTGCGTGGATTTGGTTTTTAGAAACCTAATATTCATTTTTAATTATTATTTGTGTGTTTTATTATTTTATATTTTCAAAAAATAATAAAAAATCTAATAAATACTTTTGTATTTGGAACCCTAAACTATTTCTAAAATTTTCAGGTTTTCCTTCTTCTGTGTGGACGTGATAGACTAATGGGCCACATTGTTACATGCGGGCATGTAGCTAATCATCACGCAAGAGACTCGTCTATTACGTGCGGCAAGGAGGTCCGTCCGTTCGTCTCAGGGCACGTTGTTCCTTTGTTCCTGCTCTCGCAGGAGGGCAAGCGGGGTGCAGAAGGCGAACACGCGCGCATGAGGCGAGCGGGGTGCAGACGCACGGGCACACGTGCACGGGCATGTGTTGACGGACAAGCGTTTGCAGGAGCCCGCCGCCGCCGGCACAGGCTGGAGCTAGGGCGCGCGCAGGTGAGGGAAGCGGAGCACAGGGCCAACACGTCGTAGAGCGTGGCGACCACCGTAGCTGCCGCCAGCACGTACTGGCATCGCATGGCCCGTGTCCATGGCGAGACGCGTGCTGCCGCGCATGCGGGACTACGCACGGCAGCAAGTCGCAGTTGCGCGCCGTCGTCGGTGCAGGCTAGAGGTAGGTCGTGCGCGGATAGATTTGATTGTTTTCTTTTGCCGTATATATTTTTTTGGAAACTTTTTTTTTGTCGTATTTGTTTTTTTTTAGAAACGGGGATGTGAAATTTTTTGTTTCTAAATGGTTTTTTTGCCACACAAGAGACTCGTCTGTTACGTGCGGCAAGGAGGTCCGTCCATTCGTCCCACGACATGTCGTTTCTTCGTTCATGCTCTCGCAAGGACGGCAAGCGGGGTGTAGACGGCGGCCACACGCGCACGAGGCTAGCGGGGCGCAGACACGCGGGCACACGCACACGTGCATGCGGTGACGGGCGAGCGGGGCGAGCGTTTGCAGGTGCCCGCCGCCGCCGGCACAGGCTGGAGCTAGGGCACGCGCGGGCGGGCGACGCGGAGCACACGACCAACATGTCGTAGAGCGTGGTGAGCACCGCGGCCGCCGCCAGCACGTACTGGCATCACATCGCCACGTCCATGGCGAGAGGCGCGCTGCGACGTTTGCGGGACTACGCACGACAGCAGGTCGCAGTTGCTCGCCGTCGGCGGCGCAGGTTGAATCTATGTTGCGCGCGCATAGATTTTATTGATGTTTTTTGTTGTATATATTTGTCGGTGTTTCAGATCACCGGCTAGTAAATTTGTATCTGCACGTCTGGCCCCTGATGGTGTGCTCGGAGGATATAAGGATTTATACTGGTTCGGACGGAATGTCCCTACGTCCAGTTTGCTGCTGCTGCTCGTATTACTGGCACTAGTTTATAGTAGGAGTTACAAACAGACGAGAGAGGAAGAAGTTCCCAAGTCCTTGGTGAAGAGATCGAATGGAGTTGAGTCTAGTTGAGCTCGTCAACCGTGTGCCCGTTCGCCATTCTTGGGGTGTCCTCCTTCCCCTTTTATAGGTGAAGGGGAAGGTGCAGGTTATAGAGAGAAAGAAGGAGAAAAGCAAGGAAGAAGACCTCCAAGGCCGCTGGGTCCTTCTTTTTCTTCATGCGGGTCCCGCCGACGCTGTAGATGGTGACGGGGACGGCTCTGCGTCGAGCCCCTGTTCACCACTGGTGCCATGCATCGACGTCATGAGCTGGTCGTGGCGTCCCATCCCATCCCAGCGGACGTCATGGTGAACCGTCATGCCTGTCAGCGGCCGTACGGGGAGTAGGCAGCACAACGACCACGCATCCGTCTCTGTTGGCGATGTGACCTCCCCAGGCGTGGCCTGAGTGGCCACGAGTCGCGTTGAGACGTGCCTGCTTCCCACCTGGTGTCAGAAGTTTGACCCCGGGGTCATACCTTCTGACCCGTAGTGGTTGGAGACAGTATGGGTTCCTGTCGAGCGAGACGGATCTCGCGCCCCAGGAGTCGGGCGGGACGGAGCCCGTGCCCTCAGGGTCGGGCGAGACGGCTCTTGTACCCTTGGGTTCAGGCGACACGGGGCCCGTGCCCCGAGGGGTCGAGCGAGACGGAGCCCGTGCCCTCCGGGTCGGGCGAGATGGCTCCCGTACCCTCGGGGTCGGGCGACATGGGGCCGTGCCCTCAAGGTCGGGCGAGACAGAGACAGTCCCTTCGGGGTCGGTCGAAGCTGAAATACGTCCTTGATTATCTAGGCGAGTTTGTCGTCCACGGTCCTCAGATCCCTTCTTCGGGTATTCCTAATACCGATACCCGACAATATTTTTTTGAAAACATTTTTTTTCGTCGTATTTGTTTTTTTATAAATGGGGATGCAGAAGAGTTTGTTTCTGAAACAATTTTTTTGCCGTATATGTTTTTTTTCGGAAACGGTGTTTTAATCAAGTTGTTGTTTTGTTAGAAAAAAAAGAAAAAAGGGGGCCAGACCACGGCTCGGCCTAGTCTACTGGTGCAAAAGGCTGAGACATAACGTGGGTTGAACATTTACATCAGGAATCCCCGAGTTTCTTGAATTCAATTTAGATTCTTTCACATTTTCTTTCTCTCTTGCACTTTTTCACGTGGAACCCTTCTTTCTCTTCTATTTTGCTTGGCAACAAAAATTAGGGGCTTGAGGCAGTCCTTTTTTTTAACGCGGGCGCCGGGTGGAGCGGAGGCGTGGGGACGCTGACGATTACTTTAGCCCTTGTTTAGTTACCCCAGAATCCAAATTTTGGCACTATGCAAAAAAAAAATTTCCCGTCACATCAAACTTGCGGTATATGCATGGAGTACTAAATGTTGACGAAATCAAAAACTAATTGCACAGTTTGGTTGTACTTTGCGAGACGAACGTTTTGAGCCTAATTAATCAATGATTGAACAATTGTTACCCAATACAAATGATCGCTACAGTGTGCTACAGTACCTTGAGCTTTTGACGGCGCCAACTTTGAGGGCAAACTAAACGCGCCCTTAGTTATTTTTTAGGTGGTAGCAGATAACTAGACATAGTATAGATTTATAACATAAACTAAAATAACCTATAGTTTAGAAGGGAGGAATTACGTTGTCGCGACTTTCCTGCACGCCCGCACTTGCATTGGCGTCCTTCAGGCTCGTACAAGGTAATCGTGCGCGTGGTTTGCTGCAGCAGCCACAGGTGTCGTCGTGTAACAACGCCGGCGGCCCTGAGAACGCTCCGTGTACCGTGGATACGGTTCCCCAGCTGAGCGAGAGCTGGGACCGTGCAGTGGGACGTCGTTTGGGACCGCCACCGGCCACGCACTTCCACGCGTGCCGGTCGAACGCCCGCGCCCAGCACGGGGCACGGGCGCAGCACCGCCCACGGCAGCACGCGCCTCGCTCCTGTCCAGTGTCCACGGGGCCTTTGTTTGCGCGGTCGGGCCTGGATCTGGACTGGCCCGCCAAACTGTAAGAGTATGGCCCAGCAGACGGGTGTTTATTTTCCTTTTCTTTTTCGTTTGTTTTTTTCTTCCTTTGTTGGTCAAACGCACGCACGCAGGGCACATGTAACTGTGTGAGTGTTTTTCTGCCTTGGGTGGTAGCTAGAGAACCCCATCACTTCCGAAACGGACGAGGCTCCTCTCATCTTGCATTCTTTGACTTTTTTTGGGACACAAATTAAAATCAAAGGTTAACATCAGTGAACAATGCTGAACTAGCATTCTTTGACTTTTTTTGGGACACAAATTAAAATCAAAGGTTAACATCAGTGAACAATGCTGAACTATGAGTTGCTATTGTGGGTTTGAGGCACCTGAACCAAAAATGACCAAAACCCGCTAAAAACATCTGCAAATTCTTGGTAATAATATTTCTTCCATGATACAACTGTGCTTGGCATATTTCTGTACGCAAGAAATCTGCTAAGCAACAGGATCAATCACTAATTTTCTTTTTCTCAAGACGGATTGCCGATGAAGGAACTGGAAACCATTTGCAACAACTTGCAGGATCCTAATAACGATTAGCTCCGATTATTTTCTAAGACTGATATCATCTGAACATATATGCACGTCGAGTACAAGTAGGTGTTCCTGACGAACACACCATATCTAAACTGCCACAAAACAAATCATATCTTCTGTACTTGGCATAGATAACCCAAATTCTTGCAGATCAGCAAGGTGCCGAGCAGGAAGAGGATGCCCATGAAGCTCTGAGCCTCGGCCTTTCTGCATCTTGTCATGCAGTTTTGCCTTGTTGGCCCTTCTAGACCTCCCTGGGTGCTTCTACACCTTCTGTGCCTTTTTTTTCCGATTACAAGGATGATGCATGCATACCCATAGGCTCATGCCCGTGGGTGCATCTTCTATTCCACGCATCTTGTGTGTTTTTCTCCGTAAATAACCAAGCTTTCTCGACACAATGGCGTTGCTAGAGAAACCTGAACAGGATACATATATAGGTTCTCGTTAGCCTTGAGATGCACATACGTATCTACAACTCTTCTTGACCAGATAAAAAAACTAGAATCAAAATATATAGGAGGCCAATATCGCGCGACCGGTCGCGTGTTCCGGGAGAACGCGAACATCTTCTCAGCCACGACGCCCCGCCCCCTCGTCTTCTTCTCCCTCCCTGGCACCCCTCCTCCGCTGCCCCTCCCCCACCCTCCACCACTGGCCGCTGTCGCCTCCCACCGCCCACCTCCCACCCCCACCCTCCCCAAAAAGCTCCGCTGTGACACCTTCGCCGGCGTCATCCTCGCCCCCGCCCCCACCACACCTCCCGCCCCGGACCGTCGACCCCGCCCTCCCTAATCCCAGGGCAGGTCGCCGATGACCTCCGCCGCGACGCCCCCGCTGCCAGCCCTGCTCAACCGCCTTCTCCCGCCGCCCCGCCTGCCTCCACCTCCGTGTTGCGCCCGCCCCCCCCCCCCCAAACCCCCCTTCTAAGACCGCCGGGGAATAGATCTCCATACCTAACGCCGGTGAACTCCTCGCTGGAACCCTAGCCGCCGCCGTCTTCTTCTACATCTCCAGTGGCGCGCAGTCGTAGGTGCGAGCGCGACCAGTCACGTAGTAAACTTTGCAGAATATATATGTACCTCTTGTGGAGATCTACCCTCCACGCCAAATCGGTAGCTCCTCCTCGACTCCAAGGAGCAATACTTCCGGTGGCTAATCTAATCTGACAATGTGAACTACTCTGGTTTGAGGAATCGATACATCTGCTTTATAGGCGGGCAGCACAACAACTCTTTCCTTATATTCACCGTAGTCCCTAGCTTTACTAAGGCCCTGTTTGGTTACCCCTCCTAAAAGCTTTAGGAGCTAAAATCTGGATAGAATCTGTCTAAAGAACCAAACACCCCCTTCTAAAACCTCCTAAAAGTTTTAGGAGGCTGGTTTTTCTTTAGGAGCTCCACCCCCTCCTAAAACCTCCTAAAGTTCTTCCTGGACCCCCACTACCCCTCATTTATTGTCACCTCCCCCCCTCTCTCTCTCCTAAAGAAGGGTAAAAGTGTCTTTGTTCAACAACATTTATTGCTTTTAGTCAGTTTTAGGAGGTGCAACCAAACACTCTTTTAGAAGGTTTTAGAAGGCTGCCTAAAACTTTTAGGAACTAAAGTTTTAGGAGCTTGGAACCAAACAGGGCCTAACACTTACAATATATGAAGAAACACAACACACATTATCAAACCCGCGAGGGCCTTTTTTTAAAATATGTGTGGGTTAAGTGACGTGACGTACGCTTACCAATTACATACTCCCTTTGTCCCCATTTATGTGTCGGTCTGGCTATGTTTCTAGGTGTCTACATTCAAAACATCTTCTATGTATCTAGACATCATGTATGTCCAAATTCAGAGAATCTTTCATGTATCTAGTAGAAGGCCAGAACAACACATAAATAGGGATAGCGAACCAGGGAAAAGACCAAGGCCGGATGACCAAACTAGGGGAAAGAGCAAGGCCAAACAGTCGTAGCGCATGATGGCTCCGCACGAAACCGAGTGCTACGAGGATGGTTTGGTTTTACATGCGAGTTTTGATTTCCTGTAAAGTTTTGGCACAAACAATACAGAATGTGTATTTGGCCAAACAAACTCTGTCTCGAGTTTTGCCCCTTTTGTTAGCTTTTTTTGGTAGGTGAACACTGATCATTGATGTTGAGTGTAGCAGAATATGCGCATGGTAAGGAATGTGTAAGGGTTGTTCGGAGGAATTGAGAAGTGGGATAAGACGGTGATGTTGGATATTCTCAAAGAGGAAGAACATAGTTGAGTTTGGTTACAATTCATTTTTTTTAAATTTTGGTTACAATCCACTAGACTTCCTACCCTCAGCTATTCCCTATGGACGGCGTTAACATGCGATGGGTCATCGTCTACCTCGTGTCCGCCTCCTCCCCGGCCCTTTCTCCCTCCTCGCGCCCCTCCCTTGCCGTCGTCCTCGTCCCTGCTGTGGCGCCCCCGCCATGACCTGGCCTAGCCACCTCCACCGCCACCAGGGCCCCTGACCGCCTGGCCGGCCTGCCTCCCAAGAGCCCCTTCTCTTCTAAGCCCGCCGGAGTTGGGGAAGATCGCCGCCGCCGTCATCGGAACCCTAGCCGCTTCTTCGTCGTCATCTCCAGTAACCCTAGCCGCGTGCGTGGGAGCGGGCGCTAGGTTGCGTGGGCATGCGTGTGTGGCCCGGCCCACGTTAGAGTTTGTGATTCCCTATTCCCTATTACATAATATTGGCGCACAGCTCGCACATCTTGCTGGACCAGTCTGGGCCGAATACATCTGAGTTCTTGGATCGCCTGCGTCAGCTTCTCCTGGGCTTTACTTGTTCTGTGGGCTGGGCCGCCGGATGAGGTGTGGTAGAAAGTGGTAGAACGGATCCACGAGCTCAACTACAGAGAAGAGCTCATGTGGAGACAACGTTCTCGTGTGATGTGGCTTGCAGCGGGTGATAGGAACACTCGTTTCTTTCACCTCAGGGCGAGCAAGAGGTGGAAACAAAATAGGATTACAAGGTTGAAGAAATTGGATGGGCAGTTCACCGAGAGGATGAAAGTGAGCTGAAATCTATTGTTTCTCAGTTCTATGAGAATTTATATACATCAGAGGGCACAGAGGATATGGACAGGGTGCTATCTACTGTACCATCGAAGGTGATGGCAGAGATGAACAGTAAACTGCTTGATCGGCGAGGTAAAGGAGGCATTATTTCAAATGTTTCTGACGAAGGCACCGGGACCTGATGGTTTTCCGGCACACTTTTTTCAGAGTGAGAGCTCTGTGGTAAGGAACAGATTTTGATGTAAGAAAGAATGAGGGCCTAGAGGAACAGATTTTGAGGTAAGAAAGAAGAGGGCCTAGACGGATAGGTTCACAGCATCAATAATGTCTTCCGTGACAGAATGCTATTCTATTTTGTGGTAACAGTTCATTCTTTCAGAAGTATTCTTCGTGACCGACAAACGTCAGGAACAGATTTTGTCTCCAGCCTAACCTCGTAACAAAACAATCCCTGTTCGCTAGATCGTTTCTGTGACTTCAGCTGATACGATCAAGCGAATATCAGCCATGCTACAGTATTTTTCTCTCGCAACAAAACAGCATCAGCCGGCTTATAAGCCACAAAAATGATCTAAGCGAACAGGGTTATGATTCCAAGGAAATGGAAATTTTGTGGAATACTGATTTGGTTCCATCTGGACAGGTTGATTCGAGCTTTTATTCTCATCCAATTTGGCTTTGGCTGCAGATGCAAACCCTCCCTAGACACAATAATTCTGAATAAATCATGCAACAGCACGCACTATTATTATGAATATCAGTGTGCTAACAAACTCCAACATGCTTTTCGCATTAGCTGTATAGATGACATAACACAACCATCACCTTTAACGACAACAAAAGCACATAAAAAACATCTGGATACAAACCTGAAAAAAGGCAGCTTCTGGATGGTTGCAGTTGTAACATCTAACACTTCTGGTGCAAGGCAGACTAGGATCAGTTGCTGCATCCTTCACGACATCTTTGGGTTCACCAACAGGCTTACGGATAACCCTTTTGTATACACAAGTATCAGTGGCAATCTCCTGTTCACATCAATGATTTACAAACGGAACGGTCAGCGAAACTACGAGCAAGCTTGTTAATTGAATGTAAAATTTGGATGAAAATTGTATGTTAAAATAAACAATGAGAAAAGCTCACACTTCACTGCACACAAAAGAAAGAGCATCTAGGGAAATAAGAAAACCTTAAAAACTATCTACTTCATATGTTCTGTAAACTTCAAAAGACAAGGGCAATACATGACTTCATTTAAAAACCATTCAGTTTCAAGCTGGGCTCTCCTTCACCTTCATCCAGGGGCAAATACACCCCCTCAATCAAAAATATAAAAAATCATGACTTTGGCTAAAATTTCACCATATATGCGCCTTCTATGCCAAAACAATGAGTAGGTCTATGCACCCACAAGGCAAAGGCCACCACGCCCCCCCTATACATGCACAGGTCACAGAGTTAGGTTGGTAAGGCGAGACGTGGCAAATAAAGCATCAGAATTGATCGGGATACTACTTTCTTGGCATGAAATTCTTCTTGGTCAAGGAACCTGGAACCCTCAAGCATCTCAGAACCTTGCAAACTCATTTTCTCACTACTTAACTAAGTCTACAACAAACAATTTTATAGATATTTCAGCTTCATTTTGACTAAGGGGTATTTCTTGAACATGGGTTAGGCTCGTATCACAGACACTGGTCACGTTGTTAGGAGACCACAAACCAGAAAGGCTGTAAATACAGCAGTATTTTGAGCCGAACTGAACTTTTTTAGGTAACAGTTAAAGCAACAATGAGTCATCTGTGTAAGCTCAAGAAAGAAAGCACCAGCACTCCCAGCAGAACCAAAGGAGGTACCATCACAAACCAAAATTCAGGTGCAGAAAAGGCAATAGCGTGATTGCCAGCCTAAAGCATTCACCGTGAATGAAGAAATCCCAGAAACAATGTACCACCAGGCCATATCCGCATCCATCCTTACACAACAGATCACTAAACCCAGCCTAAACCCACATGCTAAACGGGAAACTGTATGCTGTTCAAATAACCAACCTGACCCCCGCTCCCTAGGGGAACCTAGGGTTTCCCGAATCAATAATAAAATCTGGAAAAAGAATGGATAAATCTGAGGACGAACAAGGGATCCACCTCATGCTCGCAAGATTGGCATGCGTAGAGGACGGTGCGCGTCTCCTTGTCCTCCCGCGGGTACAGCATGTTGTTGCTGCGGCGAAAACAGAGCTAAAGACAATGAAAATATGAGCCAAACCACGACGATTCCTATACCGAAGAGCAGACAGTGGACACGAATGCCAAAAATTTCGTCGCTTTTACCATTCGCGGCAGAACTTGAGAGTGCTCATGGTGGCCTCATCGCGCTCGCGCCCGCGCCCCGACTCTCTCGCCTTCCGCTGCTTGACCGCTTGTCCCCTTTCTCGGCTACTCCGTTCTGCTCCTTTTCACTCAGCGGCTCCTGGCAGGTGGGCCACGTTGACCCCACATGCCAGTGAGACATGGAACAACGAGTCTGGCCCCCATCTGAGGCCGGACGAGTACACGCGTCGGATGTTGGACGCTGCCGCACGAGGGCCACCTACCCCGTTGCCGCACCGGATCCCGCTGACCCCTCCGCTCCTACTCCCCTGCGTCTGCTCGTCGTCTCCCCGCTCCAAACCCTAACTCCAATCCGGAACAGCCGAAAAAATTCGCGAAAATCGCTCACAATTTCTCTACAGACTACCTCCCGGTACCTCCTCCAGTCCGAATCCAACTCGTTCGCTATTTTTTTCGATTTTTTTATATTTTTGGAGGATTTTCTTTTATGCGGATTTGGCCATGGCAGGGCGGTGATGCAATGATGCACATGCTAGTGGCCCCGGATGGGGGCGGAGGGGAGCTGCAGCCGTACGGCGCGCCGCCGGCGGAGCAGGAGCTGGAGCTCCTCCGCGATAACGCCGATGACGGCCTCGAGGGCCACGTGCGGTACGTGGCCGCGCCCAAGAGCTGCTCAGTTGCTGTGCTTGTTGCAAATCACTGCTGTGCTTCGCCCTCGATGGTGCTGGCCGAAGGAATGGTCTCGCCTCTTGGCGTTCCTTGCTTGCTTTCTGGGGAGCAGTGACAGTCCGCTCCACTTTGGACTTCTTATTTTTATGCTTCTCGTATTTCAGAAATGGTTGTGTTAAATCCCGTTGTTTGATTCTCTCATTCCTTTACTGTGATTCCATCAGGTGCCTGCGGTGCGGAATATCCGGCAATGCAACGCCCCATATGCGGCGTGGGCCTGATGGCCCAAGAACTCTTTGCAATGCGTGTGGCATTGCTTACAGGAAGGTAAAGCCATGCTCTTTTGTTCTGAAGCAGTCATGACAGAGTTGTTTTTATATGTTGCTTGCTCGGCCACACTTGTTTTGCAATTGAATGTTGTGGGGCTCTCTTTATCAACTATTGGAGATGTTATAGCTTCACATAGAGTTAACTTTATGATTCACAAGCACTATCTTTTCAATACTACTGTTGGTGCCTTAATTTGCACTAAATGTCATGCACTGTAAGGACTATTTTATCCCGTATCAGCTGGAGGTTATGTATTGTCGTTTTTCTTGCGATCACAGGTTGCAACCATAGCACTTCTAATGCAGAATGCCGGGTCATACATTTTTGGCTGCAGTGGTACAACTTCCTTCCAAAAGGAACTATTGACCCGTTATCTTTGACAATCATGAAATAATTGAATTACGTGTCAAATGTTCTGACTGTTGGCCTCCTTGATCTGCATAGTGCAGTGTTTTAGTCACTTTATACCCCTCCCCCCCCCCCCCCCCCCCCCCCCCCCCCCCTGAAAACTGGGAAATCATTTTTATTTCTGTCTTTGAGTAACTTTGATCTACCATGTTAGGATCGAAGACCATATGGCACATGCTACTTAAAGCAACCATAAGAGACATCACACATATGTTTCTTCCATTATGGCTAACATTGCTGTTCTAATGGTCATTTTCCTCCCATTTTGGCATGTTGAGTAAAATCTGCAATGAAATATGCCTCATTGTGCCCTTACCTACTGCTAAAACATTTTATGATTCGTTTCCAGGGGAAAATGAGAAGAATGATAGAAGCTGAACCACCCATAGATGAGGCTTCACTTGCGAAGCTGGTTCCAGAGGTAGGCATGGAATTTGTGAGTGAGGAAAAGGCATACGAATTCTACAACAAATATGCTGGGCATGTTGGCTTTAGCGTTAGGAAAAGTACATCACACAAATCTTCGGAAAATATTACCAAAGTAAGAACTTTTGTGTGCTCAAGAGAAGGCTACAACAGGGATAAAAAATCACTGGAAGCAAAGAAGCCAAGATTGGATACACGAATCGGTTGCCCGGCGAGATTGATTATAAAAGTCACACCAGAGTGCAAGTATAGAGTAACTGATTTTAAAGCAGACCACAATCATCAGCTAGCCCCTCCTTCAACGATGCATATGTTAAGGTCGCAGAGGATACTGACAGAACTTCAGTCTGGAGAAGCAGAACTATCAGATGATTCTGTAGTAACACCAACAACAAAAGCAACCAGTGATCTTGTTGTGAGACAAGTCAGTTTCCTTCGGAGTATCTCTCTCCTCCCAGCTGATTACAAGAATTATCTCCGTTCGAAGCGTATGAAGGCCATGCAACCTGGTGATGGTGGAGCAATATTGAAATATTTACAGACGATGCAAATGGACAACCCCTCGTTCTTTTACACTATGCAAATCGATGAGGATGACAAACTGACTAACTTCTTTTGGGCAGACCAAAAATCTAGAGATGACTTCAACTATTTCAGTGATGTGCTCTGCTTAGACACAACATACAAAATAAATGGATATGGCAGACCACTTGCATTATTCCTTGGTGTGAATCACCATAAACAAACAATTATTTTTGGTGCAGCTATGCTTTATGATGAATCATTTGAATCATACAAGTGGCTTTTTGAGAGTTTTAAGATCGCTATGCATGGAAAACAGCCTGCAGTAGCTTTGATAGATCAATCTATTCCATTAAGTAGTGCAATGGCAGCCGCCTGGCCAAGTACCACTCAACGAATTTGTGCTTGGCATGTGTATCAGAATTCTCTTAAGCACCTCAATCATGTTTTCCAAGGTTCGAAGACATTTGCAAAGGACTTTAGCAAATGTGTCTTTGGCTATGAGGACGAAGATGAATTCGTGTTTTCATGGAGAAGTATGTTGGAAAAGTATGATCTTAGACATAATGAATGGTTGTCTAAAGTGTTTGCTGAGAAGGAACAATGGGCCTTGGCATATGATAGACATATATTTTGTGCTGACATCATAAGTGCACTTCAAGCCGAGAGTTTCAGTAGTATTTTGAAGAAATTCTTGAGTCCTCAACTGGAGCTGCTGTCCTTCTTCAAGCACTATGAAAGAGCAGTGGATGAACATCGCTATGCTGAGCTTCAAGCTGACTTCCAAGCTAGTCAGAGCTATCCAAGAATACCCCCAGCCAAGATGTTAAAGCAAACTTCTCATACATATACCCCAGTGGTGTTTGAGATCTTTCGTAAAGAGTTTGAGCTATTCATGGACTCTGTGTTATTCAGTTGTGGGGAGGCTGGGTCGAGATCTGAGTACAAGGTTGCTTCATCTGAGAAACCCAAGGAACACTTTGTTCGATTCGATTCAAGTGATTGCTCCTGTCTGTGCACTTGTAGGAAATTTGAGTTTATGGGTATCCCATGCTGTCACATGTTGAAGGTGCTAGATTACAGAAATATCAAAGAGCTGCCTCAAAAATATATGTTGAAGCGATGGAGAAGGACTGCCAAATCTGCAAATGATGACAATGAAGGCAATGCAACAAATGCTAATGGGTCATCATTGAATGTCCCTGCTCCTCCTGCAAATCACCATGGGCTTCAGAGCTTCAGTGCAATGATTCAAGTAAGTAGTAGCTTCCTATACTTGTCTGTACAAAGTGTTTTTCCCTGTATTTATTCTGGCTGATGTCTTCTTTTAATGCAGGATGCTTCTGTTTCTAATATGCATTAGAATTCATCTCGTAGAATCTCTTAATGCAGGTATTACAACTCGTTTCATTAATTTCCTATCTTTTATGCTTAAGATGAATCTCCGTATGCCATGTACCTCTTTTTTCAATTAATTTTATTATCTGGGTTAGTTCTCGACCCATCTGGTTTTATTGGTTCATCTTAGAACATGGAATGAATCTGCTACAATTTGGATAGTTGACGAGTCCAAAACAAACATGTCATATCCTAACAAATCCAAACTTTCCATCCGTGCCAACAAGAAATCATCTTTGAGCTCCATCCATTTGGACTTTTGACATCTTTGCTTAAGGACTTGAATGGCCTTTCGGATTTCCTAACTGGGTGGGCCTGTGCCTGTGCCTGTGCCTGTTGAATTTTCTGTGCATTGTTGCCCATATGAGAGACCTTGACGTTCTCCTAGAAAGACAGAATAAACATTTTGATAAAACAGCTTCATATGCTTTCGAATCTGACTCAAATTGCTTGAATTGTGATGCAGCAAGACTCCACAACGTTGGCCATTGAAGCATTGGACCGGCCATCATCAAGCACCCATGTGTTTACCTTGTAAGACTCCGCATTGTTGGCCATCGAAGCATTGGTTAGGCCGCCATCAACCGCCCCTGAATAAAGTTGGGCAACCTGTACATTGTTCAGCCGTAGGAGATTTCAGTTACTGAGGCACCGATCCTTAGTGTAGTCTGTAGAGTATATTTTTAATTTTAAAAGCACAATGCTTGTATTGCGCTGCAAATAATTCAGAAATTTTGTGCGTGTCTAATAAATGCTAGCCCATTTATTAGTTGCAAAAAATGCAATTCAGGCACTTCCACAGACCGTTGTACTATGCTTAGGGATGAAAACGGTACAGATATTTTTCGATCGTATTTGAAACCGAATCTGTTTAGAGGGGTTGAGATCTATCCGTATCCGAGTCCGGATATCCAACATCCGATACCGTATCCGTATCCGAATACTCAAATCGTATATTTATGATGTCGATATCCAATCGTATCCTATCCGACATAGTTGACACTATCCGTATTCGAATTTGAATCTAGACAGAAATATAAAAACAAATGTAATATCGGTGATATCCGTCCGTATTCGATCCGTTTTCATCCTAACTATGCTCGAGAAGAGGCGTCTGATGCTCGAGAAGAGGCGTCTGAAACCTGTGCGCAGGCAGCCTGACCTTGTGGCCGGCCTGTGCCGAGCAAGTAGACCCCTCCTCCTCATGATACCGGAGTTGAGTACAGTTTCAGTTAGATTCAGATCTGGGGGCTTCATTTCGCCTGCAGCTGAGCTGGACGGCTCGTGCATTGAAGCGTTGGGGGCAAGCCAGAGCAGCCTTGGCGCGCCTGCGGACCAGCGATGCTCAGCCTGTTCGTTTGGCCGTGGCTTGTCGTAAATGATCGTAAATTTCTAGTCGAAACAATATTTTTCTCTCACACAAACCAACCAGCAGTACTTCTTCACGAACCAGCAACGATACGAACCAGCCAACCGAACAGGCTGGCCTGGTGGTATGCTTGCTATATCTGGTTCGTAATGTGGTGTTCTTGTCCCATGGTCCATGACTATGTACACCATATTTGCAATAGAACAGCTTGCAGATGCCATCCGTATCTCGGATCATTATCTCAGGTTCCATGATGTCAGCGGCATGTGTCCCCCATGAAATAGCCAATCAAAGAGCTCTTGTCATCTTTTTTTTTTAACAAAGAAAAGATCTCTTGTTATTACCCCCTTGTGTGCTGAACAAGAACCCCTTCTGTGACTGTGAGGCACCAACGCAACGGCCATGAACATCTTTGAGAATGCATGTGATCCATGGTACAGTCACATACTTTGGCAGGTCGCCAACTGGTGGCTGGGGCTGGCCGGCCAATGATGCAGCACCTCTGTAGTGTGGTTCAGTGATCTCCCTCCCAGGCTAATCTAATGAATCATTAGGATGGTCCTGCCTGTCCTGCGACGGTGTCCGTATCCGTCGATGGTGAGCGAGCGACCGTTAGGACTGTTCCATTGGCGTGGCGCTGGCAAAGCTCCGCGCGCGCGGCCCCGTCTGAGCATCATCAGAGGCTCAGAGAGAGCATGCGGCCAGCGACCGGGACGTCGCAGCCTCCGACTGGACTGATGCGCGAGCGATGTGGCAAGGTGACGAGCGAGTGAGACCCTGCGGTGCAGGCACTGGCCTGTGCTTGTCCTCGGTTGGAGCACAGCAGCGTGCGTGCTGGGCGCCAAGAACTCACCAATCAGGAACAAAAGATGCTTGGGTGGGCTGGTGGTCCATGCCTGATGCAGTGATGCTTATTCGTGCTTCCAGGGTGATGGCTTGCGTCCTGCCTAATTCTCTTTTGATTTGATTTTATTTGAAGATGATGGATGGATGCTAAAGAGGAGACAGTGACAAGTGCGTGCATGCCCTCTCGCCCCGTCGCTGAATCCCTCGTCTCAGTCCAGTCCTACCCTATCCCTCGCCGCGTGTAATCAGGCCGCCCTTTGGAAGATCGATGGCCACACGATGGGGCGACGCCTAGCGCCGATCGATCGCCGCAGATTAGGCGGGAGCCGGGAGGGTGGCTGCTGACGCCCGGGGACATGTTTAGACGGCCTCGGTGAGTCGGTGGCCAACCTTTGAAAAGGTGCCAAAAACGTATGAGGCTGTTTGGTGCTAGAGCTCGTCCTGTTTTTTCTGATTCTGCGTGGGAGGCAACTTTTCGGGAGAAGTGGTTGGTTTTTCCGCTCTAGAAACGATGGACCGCGGGCGCACTCCCCAGACCTCGTGCAGTGCAGTGTTGCAAGCCACCGACAACGCTGCGCCTGCACCGGGCGGCCAGTGCACCGGAGGCCGGAGCTCAGCTCACAGCACAGAGCCACAGATTGCCCTGCGCCCACGCTACGCTCCGGACACGGCGCATGTGACGCCAACCTGCGCGGCTGCCCCCGGCCTCGGCTTTTCACCGCCACTGCCTGGAGTCACTGCCCTGTACTGTACAGTCCTTGTGGTGCTGGAGCGGGCACGGGGCACGGGGCACGGGCCGTTGGACCCGTCCATATGCTGTGGCCTGTGGGGGCTAGCTCGGCGTCAGCAGCAGCCACCTTTGCGGCGCCCGGCGTGCGTACGTGCCTCGGAAGCTAGCCTCCGACATGTCCGTCCAAAGCTCCATGATTTCCTCCCCCCGCTCTGTTTGGCCTTTCTTCCGTAGTAATAAAAAGCTGTTACGAATGACCACACTCTGTGCATTATTAGCAGCACTCCTAGTAGGAAGAACTCGCTAGTGTTAAGCTCACTTGAACGAGTACATCGGTACCAGTAGAAACTAATGGTGCCAAAGCCACATTCGATCTAGGGGGAGAGAAAAGATTCATGCTGTTCCAGTCAGTCACATGCTCAAGCCTTTCCGTTCCTCTATCAACAAGGGACCAGAAGGTGCCTGCCCTGTCTCGCACCTTCAGGTTCAGCTTCACAACGAGTCATCAGCCACCGCCACTGCACTGATTCGCCGATGAAGCAGGCTGCAGGCACCTTTAATCGTACGCGCATCCATTTCTGACGGGAATCACTTGGCACTGTCTCTGTACTGCAAACGTAGTGGGAAAAAACCAGGGTCAAGAAAGAAAGAAAGAAAGGGCCGTCGTTGCCAACGTCCCGGTAGTTGCTCAGTCCTCGTCGCCGGCGATTGAAAACAAGCGCCGGGTCTCGTCACCGGCTCCGGCTCACCCGTTTGGCTCCTCCTCGCTGCCTTTTGCCATCCTGCAGCTCCATTCAGAGAAAAAGGCTGGTACCTGACGCAATTTCATATTCAGTGGCTCCATACCATGAATTACTAATTGCGCTTTGCTTTTTCTTTGTGAGCAGACAAATATAAACGTCGAGATATATAATCAGCTGCCGGGCCTGCAAATATCGGCTCGTCTCTTTCGTCTTTCGTGCGAAGAAGCGGCCAAAGAGATGGATGGAGCAAAGCAACGCGGTTGCTGTTGCTAGCCTTGTCTGCATTCTCTGATGAATCTCTGACGAAGCTTAAAGTCAGGCGCGCCATTAATTCGGACTTGGCTCCAAAGCAACCTCACGGGGACGACGAGACGACGTCTGATGACTGATAATACGTGATTACTTCGCGTCTGCGTCTGCGGGTGCGGGAGATAAGCATGCATTGCATGCTCCTCCTTGCCTTGCCGTAATCACTAACCACTACATTGTGATGTGTCAGGAAACCATTTTCAGCGTTTCATCATGCATGCCTGCCTGCGATCGCAAGGCTCCGTTTTTCCCGGGCCCGGCGATTCTGCGACGGGTTACCTTAATTTATTTATTTTTGAAAATCAAAGGGGGGAGGGAATCCCCACCTGAATATGCATTAATTTTGCTCAGAGCCGAATGGCTACAAGTTTGCCAAATTACATCATTGTGGACATTTTTTTTTCTATGCACCTATTACATAGCATTTGTGAAAACACCGGCCTAAATTTCTGCAGTCGCAGCATCTTTCTTTGGCAGCCTTATCTTCCATAGCTGCGCATCTGCCGCACGTGCTGCCAGAACCTGCCTACTAGTTCTCAGCCGATTTTCGAAGGAATATTTATTCGAAAACATAAAAAGACCTAATACAGTGTACAGACGAGTTTTGGATCCAAATCATTCTCGCAGTATAAAAAAAAAATCTAAAGACCTGTTGGAGTAGCTCGATCGACCATTCAACCAAAAACTGTTGTTTTATCATTGCTTTTCTATTATCAGCATGTAGATATAGAAAAGTGATACAGATCGTTTTATAATAAGAACAAAAGTGCCTTGTTCGCTTCTCTTATAATTCATCTTTTTCGGCTTGTTTTTTTAGCCGGAACAGTATTTTTTCTCTCACAACAAAATAGCCGGAACAGTATTTCGGCTTGTTTTTTCAGCGAAACGAACGGGCCAAAATTTGCTAATTTGTACTAGCCACTAGGCTAGCTCAAGATTATCCAGAAAGAGGGTCTTATTCGCTCTATTTGTTTGGACTTGTTTGGCTTATAAACCGTATTTTTTTCAGCCAACCAGCAATATTTTTCTCTCACATCAAATTAGCCGATAGTATTTTCAACTATAGATTATCACTCAAACAAGCTCAAACGACCGGAACCATTATGCACTGGATGGCCCCAATTTTCCCGTGGAGCAACACGTATGCCTCCACTGTCATCTCTGACAGAGAAACGATAGCATGATTGAGTGACACTTAGGCCCCGTCTAGATACGAAAATTTTTGGCTTTTGGCTATTGTAGCACTTTCGTTTGTATTTGGTAAAAATTGTCCAATTATAGACTATTTAGGCTTAAAAGATTCGTCTCGCCAATTACGGATAAACTGTGCAATTAGTTATTCTTTTTATCTATATTTAATGCTCCATGCATGTGCCGCAAGATTTGATGTGACAGAAAATCTTAAAAAATTTTAGATTTTGGGTAGGATCTAAACAGGGCCTTAACAGAGACCCTCTGACGGGTGGAAATCTCGAGGCTAAGCTCGGGCAGGTTAATCAATCAATTCCCCTAGGGCGCGTTTAGTTGGTCGGAATTTGGATATGTAAACTTTGCACAGTAAAAAATTCCTCATTGCAGTATTTTGTTTATATTTGTGAATTATTGTCTAAACATTGACTAATTAGGCTCAAAAGATTCGTCTCGTAAAATTAAAGCAAACTGTACAATTAGTTTTTGATTTCGTCTATATTTAGTACTTCATGCATGTACCATAAGTTTGATGTGACGGAAAATCTTCTTTTTACATAGTGCCAAAGTTGAGAATTCGAGGGAACTAAACGAGGGCCTAGTTCCTACTAGCTCTTTTTTTTTTTAAAAAAAAAGAGTATATTAATCAATCGATCAATCAAATCTCAGGAGGGGAAAGGAAAGGAAAAGGCAGACCAGACAAATGGGCTCATGCTTTGCAGTGCAGGAGTGCAAAGCAAGACACTTCGGAGACCTGTCCACCAGCAGCTTCCCTATTAAAGAAACCGTGTAAAATGAGCACTCTGGTCGCCCTCCATCTTGTCCGAGTGTCGGCTGGTTAATCCGTCAGCTTAGGAAAAGGAATTACAGTTGCAAAAGATGATGCCATACAAATCACAAGTATTCATCAGATTTGAGGCGCCTAGATGTAAATATGCGTGTATTTTTCTAGGGTACAGAAAGTCAAATACCAGAGGTAGCTGTCCAGTAGAATTAGACAGTTTGTTCGCTTGTTGGTTTCAGCCAGCCCAAACCAGCCAGCCCAAACTGTTTTTCTCTCACAATAAACCAGCACCAGCCAGCCCAAACCAGCCCAGAAACCAACCAGCGAACATGACGTCTATATACAGATGCAGCAGGGTTATGTTATGTGACAGGAGTGGGAATTAAACTATTTGAGAAGCTGCCAATCAGAAAGGCCAGACTGACTTGGAAGCAGACTGCTCTGCTGTACTAAAGGATGTCTTAGCCCTTAATATTGTATCATTAGCAGTGATGCATGTCAAAGTACATACTATAGTACGTTGCTTGTCCTGTTGACCTTTTTACTGTGGGCTGTGGTGTGCTCAACTCAAACAGGCGATGTGTATTTATTTGTTTGTTATTTTTATTTATTTGGTTGCTTGGAATCATCTGCCAATGCTATGTGGAGAGGGGTGCCACCTCATTTTAATTGGCGAGAGATGTACTAATGTTTGGGTCCTTTGTTCTTGAGAAACTTAGGCCCCGTTTAGATCCAATTTTTTTTTTGATTTTGGCTACTGTAGCATTTTCATTTGTATTTGGTAATTAGTGTCTAATTATGGACTAATTATGTTCAAAAGTTTCGTCTCGCGATTTCTCATCCAACTGTGCAATTAATTTTTTTTCGTCTACATTTATTACTCCATGCATGTGCCGTAAGATTCGATGTGACGGGTACTGCGCAAAATTTTTTGGAATCTAAACAGGCCCTTAACCTCGTGAAGAACACCATGACCCCTATTTTAATCATGGAAGAAATAAGGTTAAAATATTAGTCTTCCACTAGGTTAAATAATTTCGGACTTTGTCCTCTGTGCTGTGCAGGAGGACACATATTCAATCTATGGCATTTAGTTTGAACTTTGAAGGGATTTTGTTACCACAGATGAATTTTAAGAGCAAAACCTGATTCATTTTCGGAACAAATAAATGTGCATTATTATAACTTATGAGTAATCGATCTATATGTGTGTTTAGCAAGTTCGGTAAACTATATAGTAGTAATATCAGTTGACACATAAGCATATACAATTTAGGAGAAAATAAAAACTCTAATTTGTACCATCATGAGTTCATAATTGCACTTTTGTTCGATTTGGTTTTGTTGACCCGTACACGAGTAATGAGTTCATCATTGCAGTTAAACAATGCTAACAAGACGCCAAGTTCTAGTACTCGGCAGGTGATCAACCCAAATCCTGGTGTTCACCTACTCTGCAGGAAGAAGAAAAAAAAAATGAAAAGGTGGTGGAACATTGCAATCTCATAAGCACAAAACTAGCACCTAGACCAAGCCGCACTTGCACTGTTTTATGGAATTGTGGTGCAGTACTGGCGCCTTTACGCATCACATCGGTACAAATCATTGTGGCGCCAACACAGCACTGTACAAATGTCGGTTTCCAGACCCAATCTTTGAGCATGTCATTTGTATTGGACTTCTGTTCCTACATCAGCAACGAATAAAATTTAAGAAACTAAAATTCCACAAATCATAACAGAAACCACTTAATGTGAATATGTGTCAGGATTCAATGGATTAGAGAAGGATGTGATATGTAATTACATCACATAAATTAACTAAACAAAATAGCCACCGCTACGTGGGACGGTCTGCCCCTAGTTGCATCGTGTAGGTTACTTCGATAACACGCTTATGTTGGTCATCTCCTTCGACGCAAAAAAGGTCTTTTGTTCAGCGGAGGCCATATGTGATAGTTTTGCTATCTTTGATCAGGTGGATGGGTTGCCACGAGCTATGGTGTATGCGAGCGAATCATGGTGGATGTAGTCGGCATGGCGACGCCTAGAAAGCAGCTCCTCACGTTTCAGTTTGGCGACTAGCCTTGCATGAAAGGGCCTAGTGCGATGTAAGACATTATATCGAGAGTCCATGCAGATAGATCTTATGGCGTTACAACTACATAGTTTATAGCGAACTGGCAATGACTAACTTACTATGGGACAGTTAACTTACCAGCTTTATTGTCCGGTTATAAAGATGGTGGGCGGTGTTACAACCAGCTAGTTGTGGTGTGGAGCTTGTGTAGTAGTTGATCAGTGATGTATAAGAGTACAAGACAATATTTTGCGACGCGTGTTGAATTTTTATTTTAGGGAGCCGGTGCCATTAGTTGGTTTAATTATTTCGGTTGTTCCTTACCTTTGTTATTGTTGCTGCTGCTTAACTCTCTGGGGCTATTGATTTGTTGTATTGCTTCGTTTGGGCCTTTTCTTATTTTCAGTACAATCGGCATCTCTTATGTCTGATTTGTTTTAAAGAAATCATTAAACAAAACTAAAGTAATGGATAAATCAGAGTTTGTTAGAAATCTTGAGGCATAATCTAGTGACTCGAGGCGAAAGAGACTGCGTTGGGTGATCTGTGAGCTTAATGTGCCAACTACCCCGCGTCATCTTCTTCAGCTAGTACCACTATTACCCTGTCTCAGCTTTTCCGTTTCCCAACCTGTTCATATGATTCCAAACAGTACATACAAAAGTAAAAATTGCCGAGCTCATGCTAGTGGAGGTAAGATTAGTTAACAGTTATTGAGTGAACTAGAGCTTTGGATTCGTGCTGTTTTTTTTTTCTAGGTGTGACATGAACACGTACGCTGCCATTGGACACCACTGCTTGGATTGCATTTCACAGTTGTTTAAGTTGTTTTCACCGACAAGGAAGATGGGAAATTGGCATCGGAGTTGCGTCACCATGATTCGATATCCACTGGTTTCCTCATACTGTTTTTAAGCATCCGTACGACTTGTACATGCAATTATATATCTTTTTCCTTTCCTTGGTCCACTCGTTTTCTCCCGAACAGTCAGTCAACAGCAAGGCTTAGATTTTTGGGAATTTGTTTATAAAAAACTAGGAAAGGACTATGAGAGAAGATACTATAAAAGAAGTTTGGTGAAAAAGCATTTATTCTTCAACTATTAATACTATCAGTTAAGCAAGAATAGGTTAGTCTAAGCTATATTTGGAAGGGGGAAGGGGTGTATCACTGTTCAACTCTTTGGGCCCCAGTCTGTTTCTAGAACAATCATTGGCATGGCAAATTTCATGTTAGATGGCTTGTTTTACATGCAACGGCAAAAAAAGGGAATTAAACATAATAAAAAAGGGACGATAAAGTAATTTAATCCTTGTGAACCGAGCATGCCTTAGTGGCTTAGTTAGCTAGGTTTTTTGGTTGAGTGCTATTTCTTTAGTGGTAGTCGAGAAGTCCATATAAAACAACTATACGGCGACTTCATTATTTTCAAAATCTATCGGCTTATTCTCTTTGTGATGTTTATAGGGACGAGTGCGCATACGTTTACGTGAGCATCTGCGCATGTGTAGTATTTTCAGGAGAAAAGTAACTTAACTATTTTTACACCTTAAAAAAACCGCACCATTGTTCATTGTACATTGTACATATGTTATATTTTTTTCAGAATGTTGTCAATTTGTTTTCCTGTTTTGGTGCCCTATTAGCTTGAACTACTTCAGGAATACTTTTCAGCGAACGAACAATGTTTTTTCTCACAACAAATCCGCATAAGCATCATGTTTTCGTTTCGCTGAAATTTGGCTTATACAAGGGGTGTACTCAGAAAGGCAAAAACTACAGAATTTGCGAGCTCATGCTTGAGGCTAGTATTTTCCATAGGCTAAGAAAAAAGTTATCGTGGGTATCAAATCAATTTAACAGCCTAGTAGTCCTACTATAAAATCTTAAGATAACTCTCATGAAATCACATAGTAGTACTATAAAAGCTTATGGCCAAAGCATAATTAATGTACCATAAACTACCAATGCTTCCAGTTCACTCGCTGCACGGCACACTTCATTACTGATGCATCATGTTCGATAGAGATGTTAAGCAAAAGTGGAATTTGCTAATTTAAAATTTGGTGACCTAACATTTCTTGACCAATTAAACACAAATTTACACATTTATAGCTCCAAGTAAAAAAATTACAATATTTATTTAACCATAGTAATAATATATGTACCACCAGATGGTTCTTGTTAATTTCTTTATATCATCAAATGTGGTCCTTCTGAGACAAAAATCCCTCCAACAAACTTCAAAAAGCCAGGCCTACATCTTCTCCTGGAGCTGGAGGGGCAAAATGGTAAGCGCTGCAGTCCTCTTGATGCCGTTGCCGTTATATCCTCCAAGAGAACCAAAAGTAGCTGCCCTTCAGCTCCACCTACATTCTTTTGTCCGTATTCCAGTCACAAAAAAGAGCTTACGCCTTTTTTAGTTCGATCCTAAATTCCCTAAAAGTGCCACAGTACCTATCATATTGAATGTTTACGGCTTGTGCATGGAGCATTAAATGTAGACGAAAAAAAACTAATTGCACAGTTTGGTGGAAAATTACGAAACGAACGTTTTGAGCCTAATTAGTCCATAATTAAATACTAATTGCCAAATAAAAATGAAAGTGCTACAGTCACCCCCAAATTCCAAGTTCCTGAAACTAAACACACGCTTAACGTATAATCACACACGCACTTTAACCAAACCTCCAAAATCAAGCCAGTAATCTCTCTCAAATACCCCCAATTTTTTTCTTTATTTTAGCTTCTCCATTCCTCTGCAGCAGCCACCAGTGAGCCGAGAAGAGTCCACCAACACCAAACACGCAGTGGTGCTCTCTAGTCCTCTCTTCTTCCACTCCGCTCTTCCACCGTCGCACGCGCGCTCATCGGATTCGGCCGCGTGTCGGCGAGATCCGGGCCGCCGCAGCACGGTCCGGCAAACGCCGCCGACGCCGCAAGCCGCGATCTTGTCGCCGTGGGAGCTGCATTGACGCCCCACGCGGCCGTTCCGGCGTTTCTTGTGGGGTTGCGGCGCGGGGTGGAGCTCGTGTCCGGGATCCGCCAGATCCGAGCTCGCCGCCGGCGGCAGCAGTGGTGGGGGCCGCCATGGAGGCCGACGCGCCGCTCGACTTCGCGCTCTTCCAGCTCTCCCCACGGCGTCAGCGGTGAGAAAGGGAGAGGATGGGAAGGAAAATTCCATCCATTTGATGCTTTCGTGTGGCTCTTGTGCGCTAAATGCGGTCCCTGCGCAGGTGCGAGCTGGTGGTGTGTGGCAATGGGCGGACGGAGAAGATCGCGTCAGGGTCGGTGAAGCCGTTCGTGGCGCACCTGCGGGCTGCGGAGGAGCAGGCGTCGGCGCGGCCACCGCCGCCGGCCATCCGGTTGCAGCTGGAGCGGCCCTCCCCGTGGTTTAGCAAGGGCACCCTTGAGAGGTCCGCTGATTGTGGCTTATCCGGCGGTTCATGGGTTGGCGGTGCCGAAAAGATTGGATTTTGATGGATGTTTGGTTGGCCTGTGCCTCCAGGTTCGTGCGCTTCGTGAGCACACCGGAGGTGCTGGAGTTGGCGAACACCTATGATCTGGAGATGTCGCAGCTGGAAGGGGCCAGGAAGATTTATGCGCAGGGAGTAAGTGCCAAGCAATTGTTTCAGATGCTGGAGTGTTTTTCGCCTTCTGTTTCTTGATGCAGCTGTTGCTTAAAATTTCTGTACCTTGTTCAGGGCACTGGAGATGCTACCTCAGGTGGAGCTGGTATGTTCAGGGCACTGTAGGATGATTATGTTTTGTGTTTGGATTGCCTTTCCGCTATCAATTGGGGTTTGGATATTGTTAGCTTAGTTCATCTATGTTCATACCTGATAATGTTTCTCTGCATTTTTTTTAATTTTGGGAATTGAGTCCATGTTAGCTTGAGTGACACTGGAATTTCAAATATCAAATTGATGGTAAAAATAAGAAGCAAAGAAGGAAAATATAGATGGGAACACAACTGGATAATTGATCCCCATGGAGTTTTAGGAGCTTTTGACTATGAAAGAATGCATCGGATAGCACCAGCTTTGCATTGGAAGCAGTCTATATCTAATTCAGGAAAGACATAAATACTGTAATTAATTGCTAACTGTTTGTGGTGTTAATGAATATTGATATAATGTTGCATTGTTAGTACGATCTTGCATATCTTCTGTTTCTGAATCTAGTTTATGTAATCTCTGGCTATGCTTATTGGCAGCTGAAAATGTTACAGCCGCAGCAGCGGCGGCGGCGGCGGCAGCAGATATTACAAAGTAAGCCCCTTTGTCATGTCTGTTCTTATTCAGTTGTTTCTTCTTTTCCACATAACTTGATCTATCTGAGTCAAGCATGACCTATCGAATCAGTTTGTTGTTACATCATAAGACATGCTGTGTGCTTTTCTTGTTAGGTCTGCTGCCCATTTATGGCTGTTGGCTGTTGCACTCTTGTGTTTTGTAATTTAATAGTTGCCAATTTACAAGTTCAATTCTTGTGCAGGAAAGAACTTCTTAGGGCAATTGATGTGCGTCTAAGCGCCCTTAAACAAGATCTGGCCGCAGCTTGTTCTCGAGCATCCTCTGCTGGGTTCAATCCTATCAGTGTATCTGAGCTGCTTCTTTTTGCTAACCATTTTGGTGCCAGTCGGCTGAGGTAATGCTTAAAACCTGCCAGTCTCATAATGCTGGTATATAGTTATAGCTTAATGTTGTTGCTCATAAGTATTTTTGTACCCGAACGAAATTAATAATCATATACGAAACTAATCCTGTAATGCAACGCAACACCACATTTTGGTTCCTCTTAAGAGTTGATAGACTGTTAAAGCAGCTGCAGTTTTTTCATAATTTATATCCTGTAACATAAGCGGTAATATTGTGTACAAGTTACTCATTTTCTAGGTTATGTGAAGCAGGGAAGTCTCATTTAGGATATGTACAACCTCTAGTTGCATAGCAAAGGATAATTTAGTTTTACAACTTCCTTTTATTTAGAAATTTGAAAGCCATTACATTGCGTGGTAAATTTTACATGATTAGTTTATAAACAGTATGACATAATTAAGAAAGTAACAGTCTAGATTTGGGGAGATGTAAAGCGTAAAGTTAGAAAATTTACAATTGAATTTCGGGAAAGTGGGGAAGTTTGCATGGAGAGGAGGTTCTTTTAATTGGGATTACCAATCTGCTATGAAATCTGTTGAATCTCTGTAGGCCCTCAATCCATTGTTACACTGCTGATTGCGATGGCAACACTGAAGTTATTCAGTGCCCACTCTGCTTTATATTTTCCCTTTATTGTCTTTCCTGTTGAGTAATATTTGGACATGTATAACAACATAAATTTGTTATGTTCAGCGAAGCATGCACGAAATTCATGTCACTTTGCCAGCGGCGTCCTGACATCAGTCCTCAAACTGGACAGCCAGCAGTTTCATCACACTGGAAGGTCTTTGACGATGGGAATGTCCGTGGTTCTTCCAGTTCAGACATGTCTATAGATGAGCCACAAGTTGATCTCGGTGAATCCAACAACAAATCTACAGTCAGTGGAAGTGGCTCTCTGGTCCACAGACTAAGCAACAGCCAAGGTTTAGAAGCCGCTGCAGAACAGCAACCCAAGCCAACCATCCAACAGGTAGTAGATAAACAAGAAGCAGAAACAGATGCGTCTCCTGCACCTGCCGTAGGAGGGCTTTCAAGGCGGCTGAGTGTGAAGGACAGGATAAACATGTTTGAGAGCCAGAAAAAGGAGCAGACTCCAAGTTCTGGTAACAGCAACTCAGCAGGTACTGGTAGGGTGGTTCCAGGGAAAGGTGAGCACCGCAGGGTTCCTTCTGGCGCCTCCATGGAGAAGTTAGTTAGAAGGTGGAGCAGTGTTAGTGACATGAGTATTGATCTCAGCAACAATGAGAGCAGTAACTTAAATGACAAAAAGGATAATGGAACTCCTGTCGGGACTCCAACGTCTACTGATTTGGAGGCCAATTCTAAAGTAAGAGCTAACGAGGACTCTAATGGACAGAAGGATTCAGTCACATCACACTCTTGGCCTTGTCAAAAGGATAATGTACCAATGGATCCAGCCACCACAGATTTGTGCCCACCCTCAACTTTATGTAATACACTTGCTCCTCAGAAAGAGAGTATATATGGTGATGGTGCAGAAAACGACATGGTTCTAAACTCTAGCATTGAGAGTGAGTCATCCTTTGGGAAAGAACCGGGGGTTATTCAAGGACACACAAGGATGACAAATCATGCTACTTCAAATGTTTCCACTCGAAACCGTCTAAAATCTTCTGCAAAGCCAGTTGAGGAAGCCTTGCTGAAAAATAAGGATATTTTAACTAGCGCAACGTCAGAGGAGCATGTCCGCATGATAGATAAGGAAATCACAGCTGTTGCTCATGAAGTACCAGTTGCAAGTGAACAGATTCCCCAGAATGATATTAGAGGTCTCCATACAAAAGATATTCACACTGAAGCAGAAGTGACTCGAAGGAAGGATCATCCTTTGCGATCATTTGGAAAGGTATCTGGTGGTGTTAATCCTAAACCAAAAGCCTCATCCAATTCCCGATCTAATGTTAAAGGCTCATCTGGTAGGGATGATATTACCTCTACAGAAACTGAGTTCCGTGACGCTAGTTTGCAGCGGAATCGTCTACCACGGAAGGCAGAGGATGTAGGGAGAAAGGTTACAGCTGGTTCTGATTCAGATTGTTCTGTTCGTCAGGGAACAAATTTGAGCAGGCAATCATCCATTACCGATCAGGAACTAAACTTGCAGGCTAGAGTGATGAGACCAGGAAAAGGGAACCAAGATCGGCATGGCGAATTACATATGAAGGCAAATGAGTTGGAGAAATTATTTGCTGAACACAAGTTAACATCCTCCCGACGAGGCAAACCTACAGATGTGCAGGTTGATAGCACACCTATGGTGAGTGAGGTAAAGCAGACAACGGTTCTTCATGAGACAATTCATACAAAACAAGTTGTAAAGGAGAGTATAACAACCAATGATTTTGATGCCGGTGAGCTTCTGAAGATGGTGAATAATCAAGGATTTAACATTAGCACACCACAAAAACTTGGCATTCTAAGGTTAGAAGAGTCGAGAGGGAAGTTTTATGACCATTATATGCAGAAGAGGGATGCAAAACTGAAGGAAGACTGGAAACTGCAGAGAGAGGAGAAGGAAGCAATGTTAAAGGCTATGCATGAGAGTCTAGAACGGAGCAAGGCCGAGTTGCTAGCTAAATTCTCTCAGTCTGCAGATGTCCCTGACTCAACTTATGTTTCTCATTCTTCTCAGAAGATTCCTCCTTCGCGATCAGCAAGAAAAAATAAGGATCAGGTATTGAATTATATTTAACTTAATACACTTAAAAAGCAACTAAAGATTTTTTTGGTAACTGAATTGGTAACTGAAAATGCTTAACATGCACCTTGTGTGCATAACTGTGGGATTTTCACTTTAACTCATACGTTGCTTTGAAGTTCTTTGATCTAGAAAAGTAATGCCTTACAAAGTATTCATTCAAATTTTCACTATTTAAGTGCAATATGCAAATCTTAGAATCTTATAGTTGCATACAATGTTGTGGAGTACTGGAATAATGCAGAATATGGACTTTACATGCATTTAATTTCCTTTGCCATTTGCAGGTGGTTGACTCATTCTTTGTTGAAGAGGAACTGAATAGTGACTACCTATCTGGTGACGGTTCTTCCAGGAGTGCTGATTCCAGGAAGCATTTTTCAAATAAAGTTGCTTCCACCCAAAAGGTATCTGCTGGTCCTATCCATAAGCGTTTATCAAGGACTGCAAGCTCCGGTTATGCTAATCGCAGGAATCCACCAGAAAATCCTCTTGCACAGTCTGTCCCAAGTTTCTCTGACTTAAGAAAAGAAAATACAAAGCCTTCACCTGGACTCAGTAGAGCGACTGCAAGAGTTCAGCAAAAGTCTTTTGCCCGTAGCAAGAGCATTATTGAAGAGTCAAAGAGTATATTGAAAGAAGATCAATCGAGGAGGTCACAATCTTTGAGGAAGAGCCAAATTCCTGATGAGTTGAAGGACATTTCATCAGGGAATGAGGATATTTACAATTGGGCTCCCTCAAGAATTTCCAAGAACCAATCAGAGGGAGCTTTTGCTTACAGTGCCCGCAGAACGGGTCCACCAAAGCCTTTTCTTAGGAAAGGCAATGGGACTCACCCTGCAGCTGCCATGATGGCAAATGCCCTCCAGCATGGTGACAGTGGTGATTTTGAAGATCAGCAAGAGGATTCCCCTGATGATGCCAAAGAAGAGGAAGAATATGAAAGCATTGAAGAAAACCTTAGAGAAAGTGACTTTCCTGCTGATTCTGACAGTGAGAACCCAAGAGTGAGTCATGAATTTGGAAATTCAGATGACGCAGGGTCAGAAAATGGCGATGCTGATTTTCCAAGTGAAGCATCCGCGATTGGCGGTACTAAATTCACTGCTTTTACAGGAAATGTTCACAATCCAGCTGGTGATGTTCCAGCACCCTGGAGTTCTCGTCTTCCGCAGCTGTTCCCCTACACGAATGATAATTCAGATGGTGACGCTTTCGCTGATTCACCGTCGGGAAGTCCATCACCATGGAATTCTCATTCACTTGATGAAATAACAGATGCTGATGTATCTCGGATGCGGAAAAAGTGGGGCAGTGCACAGATGCCTTTTGCTGGTGTCAATGCATCTCAACAGCCACGCAAAGATGTTTCCAAAGGGTTGAAGAAACTGTGGAAATTTGGTAGGAAGACTAGAGGCGGTGATGGTTTAGTAAATGATTGGGTATCTGCTTCCACTGCCTCAGAATGTGATGATGACATGGAAGATGGGCGGGATCTGGTAGTAGGATCTTCTGATGATTTCAGAAAGTCTCGAATGGGTTATCTTGCTTCATATGACGGTTTTGTTGAGAACGAGGTTTTTGCTGAACAAGGTATTTGACTTTCTAATTTTCTGTAAAAGGTCTTTTCGTTGTCATTCAATTAGTTAGTATGCTTCTCAGAATACTATTCCCACAATTTATTTGCACTAGATAAAATTTAAAGAAATGGGTCCTTTCTAATATGATCATCATAGTCCTAAATTTTGAAAAAAGTACCTGAAGGTTCCAACCATATGTCTACGAGTTGGCAAACAATTATCTTATATTTATCTGATAACTTTAGATTTCTGTTCTCCATGTACCCGAACAAAATTGTAACTGTTGAAAAAACTATTCTGAGCATTACTCATATTCTTGCTGAGGTATATATACCTAGGATAACCTATTATTCTTGGCTCATGTTATGCACACTAACCCTGGGCGCATTGGTTCTGCCTTATGGTTTGAGTAGTTCATTATATTGTCCACCCTTCAATTTGTTGAGAGTGAGTGACCTGGTAGACGTTCCTCTGTTAATGCACTTGTCTGCATTAATAATGCACATGTTATCTCGCTCCCTAGATCATGTTAGTGGATCCACACCCCATTTCGAATGTGTGAATTTTTAAAAAGAAAGGGAAAGAGGTGCTAGAGCTGTAATTTTTCCTATGCAGTTCCTGCACAATGCTATTCGAAAGGATCCAATAACTTCTTTTTGTGAGGCTGCCCTGCAATGGCTCGCGAGGAGTAAGATGGAACCTTTGAAACTGTTGACCCTAGTAGCCAGGCCCAAATGTCAAAATTGTTATCCCCCAGAAGCAGTAACTTCTGTGGATCATGATTGTATTGATGCCCAATGGCGACTATATATATAGAGACACAGGAGGGAAACCCTAAACTAGGGATTACACTAATACCCCTGGCTATTATTACCGTAACAGCACACTCACAGGGCTTTATTAGCTCATGGACTTCTGAATCTTAATGCACCTGTATATCCTTTGGTTACTGTCCAATCTTAGCTCTTGCCACACATTTTCCTTATTAAAGCACAAAAGCTTGACGAAGATTCTTAATTTGCAGAACAATCACTACGCAGCTCCATTCCAAACCCACCTGCAAATTTCAGATTGAGGGAGGATCAACTGACTGGAAGTTCTCTTAAAGGTATAAAACTTCTAAACATGTATATGCTTATGTTAAGTTGCTCATTAAATGCATATAATATGAAGATCTTGGTTCTTCATACTTATTCTCATGTATTTCCCACAAATTTATTACTTATTATTCTCGAAGTCGCAATCTTCTCTAAAATGTGTTATCCCCAAAAATGCAGCGCCACGTTCTTTCTTCTCCCTATCAACATTCCGAAGCAAGGGAGGTGATGCCAGACTCAGGTGATCCTCAAAGGACACCAGAGGTCGAGTGTATAAAACATCTTCCGAAGTTAGGTATGAGTATCAAATTTTCAGGGTGGTATGCGGACGCTGCTAGCTTGTGATTATATATATTGTGTATCTATGGCAATTCATATAAGCTGCCAGTTGAGCTCTCCATTGTTGCTGTTTGATTATTCTTTTTCCTAATATTCTTTACCTCCTGTGTAGAGTTGGACTTAAAGATCTATTGCAATCTGTTCTTTCAACTGGCCTAGAACTCCTGTATTTTTTCATTGTTTTTGTGATATATCTGTATCTCCCTCTCAACTTGTTTCTTGGTTCACATATATCACAAATTCAAGATATATGGTAATTTTGCCAATTAGAGCATGGAAACTGGACTTATTCAAGATATATGGTAATTCTGATGCAAGTATGCAATGGATGTTCAGTTTCTCTGATTCTATAGATGGACAGAATGCCTTCAAAGATCTGAAAAGGCTTGCCAAATTGCTTCCGGCTGATTGTTTTGCTTGCCCATTGAGAATCATATTCCATTCAAATCTTCATTGAGCCCTGGCGGTACAGCATCTGAAATTCGTGGGAGAGCATTGCATTCATCCAGGGTAACTGTCTCACTGAGCATATGGTTGTGTTGGTGCTACATGCTGCAGGCTTGTATCCTGTAGCTGCATGCATTGGGCAGTGGCTACAGCTACTGTGGACCTGTTTGGTTGGGTCCCAACCCTTGGCCTGACCTGCTGGAGCCAACTTAGGCTTGTGTTGGTTGCCTGTAGTTGGGCTTTAGCCAGGCTAAAGTTAGCCGCCGTACGCCCCATAGCCAGGCTCCCAAAGAACGAAATCCTGATCCGTTTTCCTGGAGCCAGGCTTGGCCAGGCGCAGGTTCCACTCCCATCACCTCCTTTCGCGTCCTCTTCACTTCCTCCGGTGCCGTGCCTTCTCCACCGTCGGCAACGAGCGCTGCCCTACCCCGCCGTCGTGAGCGCCTTGCTCCACCTCTAGCCCTCTGCGCCTGCGCTGTCGCCGTTTGCGCCCACCGCTGACCCTCGCGAGTTGTGCCCCCGAGTGCCCTGCCCCGCCGCCGCGAACACGGCCCTCCCCAACGGTGGCCGCGAGCGCGAACCATCCCCAACGCCGCACCCATGCACGTCCGCGCCGCCCCCGGTGGTCCCGCGCATGGTCGTGCCGCCCCCGGCAACCTCGCCGATGGATCTCGCGGATCCTGGAGGCCGGGATCGGTGCCGGTGTCAGGAGCGGCGTTGCCGGGGGAGGGGTCGCGGGGCCTTGGGCGCCTGCACGTGGCAGTCACGGCGAGGAGGGCGTCCATTGCCGTGCTGCTGCCGACGACGGCCATGGCGGCAACCGGCACCGAGGACGATTCCGGCGGCTATAGGCGACGCGAGCAGGCCAGGGTTATGCGCAAGGGCGAGGCGAAGTTGCGTGCAAGAGGAATAGGGCAGAGGTGGCGTTGCGACGACGAATTTCTCCGGCGCGTGGAGATTGTCGGCGGTGAAGCAGAAGATGCTACTTTAGCGACTGACAGCACATCTTCCTCTCTCTCTCTCTCTCTCTCTCTCTCTCTCTCTCTCTCTCTCTCTCTTTCTCTCGATTCTACAAAACAACTTTCGTCTTTAAGCAAAGTTGTTCATCGATCTGAGATCTCTAACATTGATTAAAGGACCAACATAAAAAACTTATTGGTTTCAAACATTTGAAGTTTTGAAAACAGGAAAAACATAACTGAAAACTAAATTCAGACTTGATAGAATGTGCTATAGGGGGTGAAGTTACCAGAAAGTAGATAAGGTGATTCTATCCAAGCATCCATGCAACCAAACAAGCGCATGTTGGTTTGATGGGACCAGACCAAGCCTACCTAGGCTCCAATCCTAGTCAGGCTTCAGTGGAGACTGGGAACCAAACAGGCCCTGTGAACAAGAACAATAGCCTGCCTGGCTGCCATCCTCTCTGATCCATGCAGGTAGGTGTCCTAGGTTGCCCCAACCCAACCCAGTGGAGGCTACTGGCTAGGCCCTATCGTAGGCTCTGTAGATTGATCATGCTGCTCCTTGTCACCGTCCATTCGAACCAATCACATTGCTCTGTCCCTCTCCCAGTTTGGCCTTTGTATTGGAGATGAATTTACTCGCCCTTCTCGTCACTGGATTGGCATGTTTCAAGATCGCTGTCAATGCTTTCCGTCACTGGTTGACCTAGCACCGTACACCCACATATATACGGCCTTTCTTACGGCTTGCAAGCTGTTTATAATCAAAACAAACTAAAGTTATAAGCTAAATGACATGTTTCTCTGCAATTTTTTTAGCAACACTAGCTTCTCTCCGCTGCCTTTATTTGTACTAAAACGCAGAACTAGGTCCGACCTATCGTGTGTTCACCATCATGGTCGTTTGGATCCTCGTATTCGGGCTGAAGATATGAATAGATCGTTTGCCTGTCCTGTCTTTGCCAGCCTAAGCTTCAAAAACTCATGGTTAATGTGGCCTTTGTCTTTTGCTTGTTCAGCTCTGAAATCTGAATGAATGTAATGGGGCGCATAGGTATAGCTCTGAACATTGCAATTGCAACTTGCAAACAGGGGCGGAGCTATGTATACAGTTGTGGGTCCAGACACACCCACGGGGAAAGAAATAAAAAACAGTGATTATATTCAATTTTTATCATATAGCACGTACAGTTGTGGGTCCTGAAGTGTTTTTCAAGGTACCTATGTAAATTGATTTTGGTTGATGTATGAGATAACGCGACTTGTTTGATATGGCTCCTCAAGTGCTCCTCCGGAGGAGTCAGTGCACTTGAGGATTGAGGAGCGTGCGTTCCTCCTTCAGACCCAACGACTCCGACTCTTCTACTATTTATTAGAAAACGGCTTTTCCCTCTAAAAGTGTTTTGTATAGCTCCTCTGTAGAAGTGGTTGTTGAAGCTGAAGCCATGACAAACAGACTCTATGACTCTAATTATTGTATGATGTTGTGATAAAATGTTGCATGAGATTGGCCAACTCATTGGGACTCTCAGACTCTCAGTGCAGTTTCATTCTCTCAGAAATAGTGGCAGCCGAGTTTTACAGTTTTACTAGGACGAAACTCACTCTCTCTCATCTTTAAAATTTTCTTTGCCGCCTCGTCCTTGACGTGTCAGTATGAAACATCCACTGGGACGGTTCTAGTTCTGACGCACTCATCATATAGCCTTACCGTTATAGTGCATAGCTGAGGCCCGACTCCTGAGGAGACGAAGGCCTTGTTTAGATTGGGGTTATGAATTAGTATTTAACACGGTAGTATTTTCATTTGTATTTGATAATTATTGTTCAATCATGGCCTAACTAGGCTCAAAAGATTCGTCTCGTAATTTACAATCAAACTATGTAATTAGTTACTTTTTTATCTACATTTAATACTCTATGCATGTGTTCAAAGATTTGATGTGATGGAGAGAGAGTGAAAAAACTTACAATCTAAACAAGGCTGAAGCCTGATCAGTGATCACAGCGCTTACGATGACAAGCTACTCATCCAGGCACAGACTAGACTAGCCGCAACTCCTTGACCTGCTTTCTCCTCCTCTTTCAGGAACAACAGCACAAACCAAGAAGAACAACCACACCTCTCAGCTGGGGCTTGGCTTACATTAGCAGCCTTGTGAAGCATCTGAGCTCCTCATCATCATCCACAGCAAGATCTATCCCAAGATCATCACCGATCAACACCATGACCAATAATACCATACCACACGATCATCGTCGTCGTCGTCGTCGGCTGCGGCCGCATCATCAGGAGATGGATCGGCTGCAAGGCTTGGCTGTGAAGCCGCAGCCGAAGAGGCAGGCGAGGAGGACGCACACGAGCCGGCCGCAGGGTTTACAATTTCGGCGAAATATCGCTTTTTTCACTGAGGTCCGAAATTTTTTTTATCGGTCAAAATTTTTCGGTTAAATTCATCTTTCACTCTAAAATTACACCAAACCATACTAAAATGATCCTCCATATCATCTAGTCTTATCAAAGCCCTAAATTTCTTCAAATTTATTTAATTTTCTCACTCACACATTGGACGGCACTAGTATATGCAGCTCGCCCACCGTCAGCACACTGTATTACCGCGGCTCTACTTCTGTGATATATTATGTTATTTCGTCGATGTTATATAAATTTATGATGGATGATGGATTATAGAGTTTTTCTAGTGAAATGATGCCAAATTTGTTTAAAACTCAATTTAAATTTATTTAAATTTGAATCGATATTTCCGAAATTTCGTATTTATCGCTGGGACCGAAATTTTTTTCTTACCGGTATTGTAAACCGCCCGGCCGTACCAGGAGAGGCTGCTCAACATGGCGGAGGCGCGGCGGGAGATCGTCACCGCCCTCAAGATCCACCGGGCCAGCAGCACGAGGCAGCAGCAGCAATCCACGTACCAGCATCATCACGAGCCGCCGCCGCCGCTGCGTCAACCACTGTTGCAGCAGCTCCAACAACAACAACAACAGCAAGAAGAGCAGCAGCAGGTGCAAGTAGTGGCGTTTCAGGATCGAAGCCAAGCGGCGGCTGACGAAGAAGCATATCTGGCGCATACGACGATGAGCTACGCCGCCGCCTCCTTCGCCAATCCGTTGTGCAACTCTCCACTTGCGCACTGGATTGCTGCCGCCAGTAGCTACTGCTCACCACCCGTTCTTCCTTGTGATCTCACGCCACCTGAACTGCCACTACCCACTGCCGCCATGGGGGGATTGGTGGGGTTGGAGCACTACCACCAATACCAAGGCGGCTTGGAGCGTTTGGTTCACAGCTTGCTGTCAGGAACCCTCAGGAAATATTATGAGTTGGGCCGATCAAGGAGCGTGAACTGGACCTGGGCCAAGTGAAGGCAACGACTGGGCTTGTCAGCAGGCCAAGGAGCAAAGCAACTCTTCATAAAAGGATGGCCATCAGCATGGAGAAGGGCATCAAGGAACCAGACGGCCAACCGGCGGCGAGCATTTGCTCGAGGCTAGCTTAGGCTAGATTGCTACCCTTTATCCTTATCCATCTTCCATGTACTGGTTCTCTGTACCTAGGCTCTTCTAGAACCTTCTATTGTACTGTGATTTTGAGTTGTGAGATCTACTCGAGTTGAGGTTCGTGACACTTGCCTGCACAGCCGCTAGGACTGAACCTTAGCTTCCAAGGTTTTGGTGTCTCTGTGGACGATGGTGCCAAGGACGACTGTGAAGATCTGCTTGGCCTTCCATTGACCCAACCATCACCGGCAGCCTCGTACTCGTACTCACCTCCGGCAATAGAGACGGCGACCACCCATGCCTGAGGTCATGGATCACCGTCACCGGCGCTCAGTGCAACAGATGCAGAGAACGAGAAGCACTCGGTGATCGACGCGCCAGCAGCAGCGGCGTTGGTCCCGGTGCTGCTGGACGGCGGGGAGATGATGGCGCAGCAGGCATCGACCGGCGGCGAGATTCAGGGCGTGGAATGCAGCGAGGCGGCGGCCGCGGACGTGGCCGCGTGGTGGAGCAAGATCTTCGAGAGCGGGCAACGCGCGCCCCCAAACGCGGAGGACGTGGCGGCGGCCACGGCGGCCGGTTTGCCGGCGGATTGGCGGTGGCTTTGTGGCGACGATGATGTCGGTGCCGCCGAGCAAGGAGCGGTCACGGGGGGCATCCTGGCGACGATGATGCATGTCGACGACGGCGACTACTACAGCTGCTGCTACGAGGGGGATCGCAGTCGCAGCGACGGCGGCGAAGACGTCACCTTGACGTGGTAAGAGTAAGACCACGTGAGTTCATTCCTATGATATGATGATGAATTGCGACATGCATTTCATCTGCTTGTTCTTTGAAAAAAAAATTCAGCATGGACGGCATCGGCGACGACGTTGAAGGGTGGGATGGAGAATGGTTCTCATGCTCTTGATTAACTGCACGATCGATCATGTCTACGTCGACGACCGTGCATTTCTGTACACCCAACTCGAGGTGTTTATGTATGTGATTTGATTTCGATATAAAAACGTGATGCTCAAATGAATTAGATTGCTCGTAATTGGCATATGAACTAGCGGGAGCCAATTCCATCGTGCTGTATCCTTTGTGTGACTTGTTCTTCACCTTGTTCATCATATGTGCAAGAAATAAGCCTACACTGTTTACACATGGCACAGCCCAAATAAGCAAAAAAAAAAAAAAAGACAAAAAGACAAAAACAAAGCCCAGAATTGTCAATTTTCGGCAGCAAGGGCAGGAAATCAGGAATCAAATACCAGATTCAACTAGAGTGATGCTACGCTTTTATCAATCTTTTTTTTTGAATAATCAGGCAAACTTTATTGATTCGATAAAATAGTTGCATCGTTTACAAGCAATTGTAGGATAGAATTAGGGGGTCATCTACCCATACAAAAGAACTCTTATCTAACAAAGCTTGCCTTGCTAATTCATGAGCTCATCGTTTACAAGCAATTGTAGGATAGAATTAGGGGGTCATCTACCCATACAAAAGAACTCTTATCTAACAAAGCTTGCCTTGCTAATTCATGAGCTACTAAATTGCAATCCCTATTACAATGACTAATAGATATAGCAGAAAAATCCATCCAGTGTTGGCAACATTCATCATAGATAGGGGCTGCTGCCGTGGCTGAGAAACCTCCTTCATTCATCGTGGTCACAACTTCCATGCAATCAACTTGTATTTCCGCTCAGTTGCAACCAATCTCTTGAGCCAGCAAGAGACCATCCCTCAGGGCAAATGCTTCTGCCATAGCCGCATCCACCACATGCGGGATGTAGCTATGTGCCGCAGCAATAAATCCCCCCCCCCCCCCCCCCCCCCCCGCATCTCTAATTACTGCACCCGTGCTTCCTACCCCCACTGCTGCATCATAGGAAGCATCAACATTGATCATTAGAAAACCTTATGCAGGTTTCTTCCTGTTGTTGTTCATCACCGCTGATTTCTTTGATGCTAGAGCATAGTTTGTAAAGATAGCAACAATTGAAACTGCCGACCTTGGCGGGTTCTGAATTTCCTCTCCATGAACGACTTGTCTTCGCTGCCACCAAATGTACCAACATCATGTAAGTATAAGTTCTACAACACCAACATTTGATAGTCCCGTGGGCAAACCCCGCCTGCCAATAATATCTTGGATCAGCACTGAACCTGATCTATCAACTGATAGCAGTTTTTCAATCACATCCCATATACCAAGGGCGCCCCATACTTCCCTCGCTCGGTTACATGAGAACAAAGCATGTTTTATATCCTCTGCACCCGTCTGACACATTGGACAATTTCCAGTGTTGGATATATGCTTGTTCGCCAGGATCATCAAACATGGAATGCATCCATGAAGCACTCGCCAAGCAAATATTTTGATCTTGCTCGGTATTGACAATTTCCAAAGCTCTTTCCATACTGAGCTTGAGCTTGTGCCACCTGAAACAACAGCAATATTTCTATCACCGTACTTCTGGTTCCACTGGCAATGGTAGGTCGATTTAACGGAAAACAATCCATTCCGATTATGATGCTAGGCTACCACATCCTCACGCCCATTATAGATCGGGATTTGGAGGATACGATGAACATCAACCGACCAAAATAAAGAACTAATCAGGTGTATATCCCATCGTCCATCAATTGGACTAATTAGCTCGTCAACCATGGATACCAGAATATTACCTCTTGGTGTGAGCACCTTCATATTGTGGCTACTGGGAATCCAATGATCATTCCAAATATTAATTTGTGAGCCATCCCCGACATGCCAAATATAGCCCTGTTTAAAACATTCTAGGCCCGCCATCACACTTTGCCAAGTGTATGAGCTGCCACTTTTCATTCTCGCTTGGAGGAGTTTTCCATCTGGATAATACTTCGCCCTCAACACTCTTGCACATAACGAGTCAGGCTCACTGAGAAGCCTCCAGACCTGTTTTGCAATCTTATTTTTACTATTACAAATTAAAAGCCTAGACGTAGCCTCCATGTTATAATTGTCATCAGGCACGCAAGAAAAAAAGATAAATAATAGAAATTCTTATAATAATCAGAAACATCTGTTTTTTATTTGGTAGACTTTAATCATCGTTGCCAACAATAACAATTGAATCTATTGTATTTTATAAAAAATATGCACCTCTACATTATGAAAAAATATAAAATAACTCCCTATATTTATCCACCAGTGTCATTATAAAAGATAATTTAAAAAAATCCCTATTTACATCTAAATCCATCTTTACTGTTATGAAAGATAATACAAAATAACTCCATACTTTTTTTATATAAATTACTTGTTATTAAATATAATTTAAAATAACCAACAAAATCTGCATTTAAATTAATATAATTAAAAATAACCACCCAAATTACACACATATACCACTATGAAGGATAATGAAAAAATAATCCTCAGTTTAGATCTAATTTACGCACATACATCATTATGGAATATAATTTGAAGTAATATCTTCAATTTGTATCTAAGTTTTCCATCTACGCCGTCATAAAAACTGCCTAAAATACTCCTGAAATATACTTATAAAGACTAATACAAGCTATATGTAAAATATTACTGTATATGCAACTTAATTTGTATAAAGTAAATTGTCTGCCTTTCCATCAACTTAGGGCATGTTTGGTTCTGAACCAAGCAACCTTGACTAGCACAGGCACTCATCTCAGGGGACCGATTTTGAGCACCTGGGGCTGAAATTGATGCTTGAAGATGAATCTGTCTGGGAGGCTCTAAACCAAACAGGCCCTTAAATTTAAGGTTGAATTGATCTGTGTATGCAACTCAATACACAGAACACCCAAAATAGTCACAGAATGTCGAGTTCCCTCTGTGCCACTCAAAATAGTCCTCCTCAAGGGACTATTCACCATACAATACCTCTTCATTGACACCAATAATGATCAAACATTGGAAATGGAGCTTGCTCAAAATTAGATAAGTTTAACTTGGGACATATAAAGTAACCTAACGATTTTGAAGATTAAGTAACTTAATGATTTGATACGGAATGAACAACTTAGAATGTACTTGATGGAGATAATACATGGACTGTATGTTGAAGCACAAAAATTACAAGATGTCTTCTCTTCTCTTGCAGTGAACTCCAATAGAATAGTTACTCAGGCAATACATAGCAGGCAGGTAGAACAGTCTCTTGGAAACAAAGCACCAAAGATTATTCAGAACACATTACGGATGATAGTACCATTGCACACGTGATATATATCTCGACTTGTGCGTCTTCATTTGAAGTTTAACTTCACCATTTCTGCTGCCACTGTAATTGCCACCATGCATAGCTGGTGTTAGTGTTACCTCCGATGTCCGATCCATGGCTGACAGTTATATCATCGTCGTCCATGGCAATAGTTTCCAAGAACCTTGCAACACAGAAACTGCCGGAGCCAAGGTTGACAAGTTTGAGGGTATCCGCATTCCAGCCACCCCCTCGGGCGGCCGCGGGTCAAATTACTTGCAGTCCCCTACAAGCTGTGGTGAGGATACTTCATCTTCGTGTGAATTGAGAATTGAGATTCATGGTTGAACTTTGAATTGTTTTGTTAACTGAATAATGCAGTTGGTTATCGGTAGGCGTGTACAGTGTACTTTCCATAATAATAATAACACGCGCGATATGCTTCTGAATCTTATTTGTTTGCAGGCAGAAATATGTAGTCAGTGGAATTGAAGCATGCATATAAGATGAATCAAGCATGCATCGCCTTTATTATCCACCATGGACGGCATGGACAGGATGGTAAGCAGCTCCATCAAATCTCGAATGCATCTTTTCCAGTCCAGTTTGTCTAAAAAAGAACAGTTCGTCCCCTAGTCGCCATCAACGCCCATGAGCATATCTGAAGAGATGGATCATGGGCTCATGGCCTTTATTATCCACCATGGAGAGCCAGGCATGTAGCTACCACGATTTGTTTCAGAAAACAGAAATCCCCCCCCCCCCCCCCCCCCCCCCCCACCCCCCCCCACCCCCACCCCACAAATGCCATGCGATTCGTAAGCTCTGTAGAGTGTAGACTATCAAGTACCACAGCACTGATGCACAAATTCTCCTTATCATCCGACTTGCCTGGGTGGACTAGGCGTAATTGATCTGCGTTTCTTTGGGTATACCCTCCGTCTACGTTGGGAGTGGCTGCGCAGAGCAGAGCCTGAACGCTGCAGGGTCAAGCTCCCGGCCCGCCTTGAGAAGCCGGTCGCTGCCATGGCCTCGATCAGTATGGCAGTCGTTCATGGCGATGGCGATGGCGGGGCGGCGCTGTTCTGGACGGACAATTGGTTGTCGGTTGGGCCTCTATGCCGTTTCGTTCCTCAGCTGTTCGCAGCAATGTCCAGGGTGGGTCGCAGAAGGACGATCAAGGAAGCAATGGACCAAAACCGGTGGGCACGGGACTTTGCCGGTGCGCTCACAACTCAGGTCCTCTGCCAGTACCTCCAGGTCTGGGAACTCACCCGGGGAGTAACACTGAACCCGCTGCAATCGGATCGCTTTGTTTGGAAGTGGTCCAACGATGGAAGGTACTCGGCCTCGTCGACATACAGAGCATTCTTTGCCGGCTCCACATCGCTGCTCGGGGCAAAGGAGCTCTGGAGAACTAAGGCGCCGCCGCGAGTGAAGTTCTTCTGCTGGCTTGCGCTGCACAATCGCTTATGGACTGCAGAGAGGCGGAAGAGACATGGACTGCAAGACGGCGATGAATGCGCTCTTTGCGCTCAAGCTACAGAAACTGTGGGTCATCTTCTCCTGGGTTGCGTTGTCGCAAGGGAGCTTTGGGTCTCCTTGCTGTTGCCGATCGGCTTGGCGTCGCTCGTACCTGAACACGACGAGCCAATCGCTGAGTGGTGGTTGCGCCAGCGTGAGCGTGTTGACTCCGCTGCCCGCCCGATGTTTGATTCCATGTTCCTGCTTATCGCCTGGAGCTTATGGAAAGAGAGGAACAGTGTGACCTTTGGGAGGGCACCGGCCAGGAACACCACGGAACTGCGGCAAGCGGTTGCAAGCGAAGCTGAAGATTGGGTCGCGGCCGGTTTCTCGCCGCTCGCTGTGCCTTCGGCACTTGGTCGCCTCTTTCAGGCGTAATGTAATTACAACGCTCGTGTATCCAGTAGATAGGTGTTTGGTGTTCGGTATTGGCCACTCGCCACTACCGCGAAGAACTCTGTAACATTTGGTTACTTCCCTCTTAATGAAAAACGGGTTGAACACCCGATCTAGAAAAAAAAAATTCTCCTTACCATGGTTCATGAAAGCAATTAAGCTCACTGGCATAGCATTAATGAATTGTCTTCAAGTTCCTTTGGAACATTTCATCACCTTTTTTTTTTGTGCTAAAGTGAATTCGCGTTTTCACAACGACTTCAACTTGCCCGTTATCCACCTCTCCTGTAAAAGGTAGATTCCAGATTTTTTTTGCGAGAGTAAAAGGTAGATTCTAGATTACCTTACTTTAGTCCCGACCAATTTTTTTTTTTTGAAAGGGCGGCAAAAACTTTGCCGCGGATTTTATTAAACGATATAAAGAGAAAAAAAAAGAGCAAATACAATTCCCTATTTACACCTAGCGTCCCCTGCTAATCAAAAAGGAAACCAGCAAAACGGCAGAAAAGACAACTGCACGAAATAAAACAGGTAAAAAGACTCAGACTAGGGACACTCCAAAAACAAGAACCCTGGCCCAACTGGAGAAGATGTCTACTGCTAGTTCGTCGTATTATGAATTGGAGCCGTCGCCAAAGAAAACTGACTTATATCATCTTTGCACAAACTTGCGACTTGTCTTGGGCTCAAACTTTTTTTTTTGAAAAGTTCGCCTATTCCTCTCTTTCCAGATATTCCACCAAAAATAGACTATGATCCCGTCGAAGCGCCGTCTTTGATTTTTGTCAACTTTTCTCTTACATCTTCGCCAGTAATTATGAAGCGACCCAGTTGTGTTTATGGAGCTGAGGTCAGTTAAACTGAACCATATCTTGATCAACTCCCACACTTCCTTAGTGAAAGGGCAATCTTTACACAGGTGCGTTGGTGTCTCTTGATCATTTGTACATAGTTTACATATGGGGTCATCCGTCCATCCTCGCTTCATCAAGTTGTTTGTGGTCAGAATTTTTTGGTGCATTAGTGTCCATGCGAAGAATCTGCATTTCGGTTCCGTCTTGGCCTTCCAAATTGGCATAATTCTGAGCTTGGAAAAGGTCCCCTGTAACTGAATTTCATAAGCGCTTTTTGTTGTGTACTCTCCACTTTCTGTCCAACGCCATCTTATATCGTCTTTCATATTGTTGATCAACTGTGTATCCTTGATGGCCTCCCAAAGGTCGGCAAATTCAGAGACCTCTGCCTGTGAATTCGGAGGATATATGTGGTCAATCCATCTGTTATTTTCTAGAGCCTTTTGCGCTGAAATCTTCTTCTTGTGTGTCTTCTGAGATTGTTTTTGCCGAAGCACCGTTAATCCATGACGAAGTCCAAAACAAAGCTGTTTTTCCATACACACCCGTCAAACACCAGGTTACGTTCTCTTCTAGCATCGTGATTTCAGCACACAGAATGGTTCGTTGTCTGCAAAGGTGACATACTGAAGAATTAGTCAGACATTGCCATTAGGATACCTCCCGCTGCCCCTATCGATGGAAGAAAACTGCAATTTCAAGCCAAAACCGGACCCACGGTTTCTACAAGGAGACTCTTAGTCTAGCTTTCTATCTTGGTTTCCTAAAGAGTCGCATTGGATGCGCTAATGAGATTGCGCACACTTGCCCGCTTCACCCCATCGTTTGAGGCCTACATTCCAACACAAGACAGCAATTTTTCTACGACATTGACCACCATTAGCAACTAGAGCATAGACCAAGTTACTGACATACATGGACCGAAGGCAGCGAGGCCAGGTCCCTAATATTCGAAATAGAACTGAACGAGATTTGCCGAAGGCAACAGAGCCAGCAGGCCATAGTCTCCCCCGTCGGTCAATAAACTGAAAGATCCTGAGATGATCGACACATCAGTCCCGACCATTTATATGGGATTTTGATCATACATTCCCTAAATTATATATTGTCGTCAGTCTAAGTGCCCAGCCTTCTAGGCAGCAGCTCAGCTCAGCAACAATAAACTCACTACGCGTACTGCCAGGCTAGCTGGCCTTACTTGCTGCTCCCTGGGGGCAAGCTCATCCGCTCGTGGTACACAGATGACTAAAGGCCGAACAGCGTGGCCATTTACAAATCTTTAATAACTCAGTTAGGAACAGCAGAAAAGCAAAGCAACCAAAGTGAAAACGTCCAGCGATGTTTACAGTGGAACCAGCAATTCATGGCTAATAACGATATTGTTGACAACATCAATTACAACATAAAATCCCATCACCTCCACAGGGAAGAGGATTAGCTACGGGACTACTCCAAATCTAGGAAATAGTACTGACAATGGGCAGGTATGGTGAAGGCGAAAACACTGGCCCAGGTACGGTAAGTTCTTTGATAGTTACCATATATTTGCAACTTTGTGATATAGATGAAACATATAGGGGGGCTGATGTTTTGTTCGCTCAAATGTGTGTGCCATAGTATTATACCCTCAGTTTGGACCTCCATGTAATATGTGTGGCACGGAGGAAGTTGCAGAGTCCACTTGTCTTCTATGTGGAGTTCCAGATATATGAAGCCATTTGGACGATGAGAAAGCTGGCAGTTCGTCGGTCATGTTCACTTAAAGGGGGCAAAGAGAATTGATGAGTTGTGCCCACCAAATCCGAATGAGTTGGATAACGCCACCTTCACTTCACATCTCTCCTTCTGTGATCCTACCAAGACGCCCACATCCTGTATCAAGACCAGCATTAAAACAACATTCAACTTATAGATTTTGCTCTTTCATTCATATCTAGCTTATTTAGTAGAAGTAGAAAGAAGGTAAAAATGACATTGAATCATGCATCACAAAAGGAACTTACCACAGTGTCCTCAGGATTTTCTAAATTCAAATTTGGATGGACCCAACCAGTTCTTATAGCCTGCAATGAACAACAAAGAAGAATTTCCCATGATGAGCCGGTTTTGCATTGAAACCGATAGCAAAACACATGCTCTGGTAACAACAAAGAATGAGATAGTTCACGGCTACATGAGAATGAAACCCAAATGCCAATGTTCATTGAGAAAGAATAACTGCTGCAATATCATATTGAGTATACTTGGTCTAGGATAATTGGAGTTATATCCAAACAAAAAGTGCCTAATCTTCCAGGAAACTGGGTGGTGCAAAATCTGCTGCTTGAAGATAAATAAATGAAAGAAAGATAAAGATACATGTATCTGTACATAATTTCAGCCAGACGACCACAACATAATCTAGAAAAAAGGCAGATGTAGCTAAATTTCATTTTAGAATAACTTAGCTTCAGTGCCACTATGTTCAATAAATATTTCAGTGACACATTGGAGGGTAATACTGTGTGATGTGCTGAATTTTTCAGTTACAGAGTTCATGTCTTCCAATAAATTACTAATTGCACTGGAAATTCACTATATTGGACATACAGAAAGATACAACGAACATGGACAATTCAATGCCATAAATGCATAGTTCATATTCAGTGAAGTAAATTTTGTATTGTTAATAGAATAATGCCAAGTAAATATGTTCCCTGTAAGAGTACTAAGAATTCCTTACTTGTACAGAAGCAACTGCTTCTATTCCACCAGCTGCTCCTATAAGATGCCCAGTCATTGATTTGGTCGAGTTCACCCTCAGCTTCATAACAGAAAAAAGGGATTTGGATGGTTCACAATATGATGGTTTGCAATATAAATTTTGATGTAGAATTGCTTGCATCAGGTGGCATACTTGAGGGTTCTGGCGAAAACAGCGCACGATAGCCTCATACTCCTTCAAGTCACCTGCTTGTGTAGACGTTGCATGGGCATTCACGTAGTTGATTTCTTCCCTTGCTACACCTGCATCAGCTAGTGCCTTTTCGATGCAGAGAGTAATCCCTCTTCCTGATATTTAATTAGTGAAAAGGCTACATCAGAAGGCCTCAAAAGATTTAGGTAGGAAAAGAACAGGAAAGGGCATGGCAGAGTCAAGATATACACTTCACCTTCAGGATGTGGCTCAGTCATGTGGTAAGCATCACATGTGAAGCTTCCACCAAGAAATTCAGCATATATTGTTGCACCTCTTTCCTGGAGAAGGTGCACAGATCTCAGGAGGCAGTAATGTTTGAACATAATCACAAGCCATTGAACTGGAAACAAGCAGCTGAAAGATCTATAAAGAAGGGCAACTGAAATTGCATGTTTAAAACCTTGGCGTGCTCAAGTTCTTCCAATACGAGGACACCAGCCCCTTCCCCCATAACAAAACCATCACGGCCCTGTAACATAAAGATCAAATATCTCACTCTAGTACAACAAATGGACCAAGCTGGTAAGTTAATTAAACCAACAAGGTGCTGATGTGCTTGTACTAGATGATAATTACTTATCCAGCAAAATGTTGTCATAATAGGGTTGCACAATAAAAGATACTAACCGTGTCCCATGGTCGAGAAGCTTTCGTTGGGTCACTGTTCCTCTGTGAAAGTGCTCTGCAGGCCACAAAACCTCCCAATCCTGCATGTCATGGTCAAAACACTTGAAACTGCAAAGAAGAAGACAAACTGTGGAAAACTGGAGGCAGAAGAACGAGGATTTGGGGCCACAAACCGATTGGGATAAGAGGTGCATCAGAACCACCACAGAGCATAACGTCCTGAAAGATGGTCGTAAATAAAAGGTTACTTTTCAAAGAGAACATGGAAGGTTGAAGTTACTTACAGCTTCGCCTCTTCGGATGTGGTTTGCTGCATTAAGGATACAGAAGTTACTGGTAGCACAAGCTGTGGAAATAGAATAGTTTGGTCCCATCCATCCCTGTAAGTCACAGAAAGTATGAGCTGTGGTAGTCACTGTTATCTAAATAGAAAATTATAAAAAAAGAATCAGATCATGTCACACCAGATCCATTGCAAGGATTGCAGAGCCCATATTCGTAGTTGCAAAAGGAACACAAAATGGGTTCATTTTCTTGTAAGACACCCTCAGTGCTTCAATTGCATCATTAAAAACCTGCTTGACAGTCCATCACAGCTTGTATTAGGACATAGGAAACATGTTCCATGGATAGTTGGAATTCATCGAGATATACAACTAAATATTAGTATACTGTGAGAATACAAACCTTCATGCCGCCCATTGCAGAACCAATGAGAACCCCACACCTGGTTTTGTCCAACTCATTCCTCAGTTCTTCGGTGAGTCCACCATTTTCTAATGCCTTCTTTCCAGCAGTTATCAGATATAGCATAAACTTGTCCATCCGCTTTGCAAGTTTAGGTGCAACCCAACCATCAGTAGAAAAGGATTTTATCTCTCCTGCAATTCTCTGTATTAAAGTCCAAATATCAATCACTGCATGGTAACATTTGACCAAATTGCAAAACCAGCCTGAGCACCACTTCCAAAAAGATTGAAGGTAAATCATGTGCTCTGTATTACCGTGGGGAAGTTGGAACAGTCAAACCTCTCAATCTCACTTATTCCGCTAACACCATCAAGAAGATTGTTGTAAAACACGTCAGGATCATGGCCCAATGGTGTCACTACACCCATGCCAGTGACAACCACCCTCCTTTGTTTGATATCGGGTTTCTTCTTTTCAATGACAGTTCTTTCAGCTTGTAAGGCAACAGCCATTGCCATTCCTGCAAACCACAACCAATTTGTTGAGACCCTTGTCAGCTTATGCAGCCTGAAGAGGGTGAACAAACATGCACACTGGACAAAACTAAATAAATTGTTTGCTTGATGCAAGATGGGCCATGGCAAATGTGACCCCTAACTCTTTGATTTATTTTCAGCTTTTTGGAGTCTTCCAAACGCACCTTTAATATTTTATATTAGCAATGAGAAAAACCGATTCTATCTGGATTCTCAAGTCAAACTTGAAAGAAAATGATGTTGAAGACACAAGTTCAGCAGCAGCCACAAGCGAATGCATCCCAAGCAGAAGCAGGGGAACCTAAAACCCACGCAGACTAAACTACTACTAGTCACTACACAAGATCCTCAGGACAATCCAGAGAATAATCGTCGTCCTGCAGACGCATTACGCAGCGTATGACGCCTGAAACAGGATAAAAATCGCACATTTACCCTGGGCGATACTACCGATGCTGAGAAACTACACTAGGATTCGTACGTATGTGCATGCAAGGATCCAACAAAGCGAACAAAGGACATGAGACAACCAAATGCTGAGTGTATTTCGTCTCACCAGAGCGCGCCAAGCCGCGGCGCCGCGCGCCGAGGCGGCGGCGATGGCCGAGCATGACGCCGCCCCCAGCGCCGCTTCCGGCGGGGCAGCAATGCTTCTGCTTGTACTCTTCGGCGTCGCATGCCGCAGACAAGCACGCGGCGACGAGCCACGTGCAGAGTGGGCCTGCCACGGCCGCCATTGCCCGTCCCCGCGGTTGTGTGGACGCCGCCCCTCCCGCTCACCGCCTGATGGATCTCTCCCACCGTACGGAGCCGCACGAGGGAGTCGGATTTCGCGGAGTGGGCACCGGGGGCGCGCCCCTGTCCAAGAACGGCGGAGGCCAAGGACCTGGGATGGGAGCACGACGAGATGCGGGAGGCGGCCGCGCGATGGCTGGCTCGGGGCCGAAGAAACGAACGAGGAGCGGGAATGGAGCACGAGAGGAGGAGGCGCGTCGATCTCACGAGGAAAGGAGGTGGCTTGCGCGCATCGAAGGGGTGTGGGCGGGAGCCGCCATTGGCAGTGCCAAGTGCTCGACGGGAGGAGTGGAGGGACGGGGACGACTGGAGGAGGAGGGGGTTGGGGAGTTTAATATAGTAGGAGGAGAAAATTGGGAAATTTTTGGTGGATTTTAAAAATCTACGGAGTATTTTGTTGTAAATCCTTTTCCACTGTTCCTCTCAACATTTTTGTCCCTTTTGAGCCCTATAGTTTTTTTATACCTAAGATGGGGCCCATTTGATTTGGTTTTGAGGTGTTTAGATTTAGAATCAGAGAGACCAGTTACTCAACCCAAGCTAGTGGGGATGATGGGCTCATAAAAATGGAATAATGGGGTTTCGTAGAGGGGCAGGGGCTTGAGGGTTTGTTTTCTCTTGACTAAATTTTTTATTCCATTGTCTTTGGTTTAGGTTTGGTTGGTGAGACTAGAGAGAGAATGTGGAGTTGTTGGCGTGCATGTGTAGGAGACAGATGGGAACCTTTTTGTTTTCTTTTGTTTTATTTAAGTATTCATTTTGGAGGGAGGGTGAATGAATGAAACCAAAGCATTTTGGCTAGTCTCGCACAAGAGATTTGTGGTGAGAAGAGATTGGAGTTCGAGGCAAGGAAAGTAGAAGGGCACCAAAATATGCTTGGGTCACCCGGTGGGACCGCCAAAATAATATATAGTATTTGTTTTTTTGGACACCACTTTTGTGTGAAAAAATTTGAGGTCCATGTATATACCTGTGCATGTCCATGTCTGCACCAAATAAAGCCTTTTTTTTACCTTTATACCTTTGCCCAATTTGATTCAAACGCCAAACTGTACCTGAGGTTGGTTTATACGCGTGCTGACGTGCACGCATGTTTCCCTTTCGTTCATCCTGCGTACAGTGGTCGGACACGTTAAAAGCACTGTATGGCCTAGGCGCCTGCTTGCTTGAGAAGAATTTAGGGGATGTTGGTCGCTCCTAAAATTCATGTCACATCGAATATTTAGATACTAATAAGGAGCATTAAATATAAATTAATTATAAAATCAATTACATAGATAGAGGCTAACTTGTGGGACGATTTTTTTAAGCATAATTAATCTGTCATTAGCGCATGTTTACCGTAGCACCATGTTGTCAAATCATGGACTAATTAGGCTTAAAAGATTCGTCTCGCAAATTAGTCGCAAGTTATGCAATTAGTTTCATAATTAGTCTATATTTAATACTCCATGCATGTGTTCGAACATTCGATGTGACAAGAATTTTAGAAGACACTGCAGGAACCAAACAGGACCTTATTTGTATATACTGGAAAATTATAGACTGCAGGTGTACTTCCAAACTTGTGTAGTTTTTTTTAACCAAGGCTGTGTTTAGTTCCTAAAAAGTTTCCCAAAAAGTGCTACAATAGCCATCACATCGAATCTTGCGATACGTGCATGGAGCATTAAATATAGACGAAAAAAACTAATTGCATAGTTTGGTTGGAAATCGCGAGATAAACGTTTTAAGCCTAATTAGTTCATAATTGAATACTAATTGTCAAATAAAAACGAAAGTGCTATCGTAGCCAAATTCCCAAATTTCGCGAACTGAACACGCACCAGCTGCACGAGACTGCGTAAAAGTTTCATTGATAGAGAAGGGCCAGACTTGTATAGATTTCATAATAAAGCAGCAATTGGGAGAAACAAAAAGTGAGGATCTTTTGGGAACTGATAAATCATACAACAAACAGAATCTGTCTGATTCCGTTGAAGTACCCAGTCATCGTTGCCAAACCCAAGCTGGCAAACTGTTACCGGGGACGGTGATATAAAATTAATACACACGATTGTTTTGCTCCGTAGCAGCCAGGTGGTACATTGAGAGTCAGACACGTTCAAAGTCTAGGCTACGCTACGTACGGTCTTGTCCGTTTGCTGACGGGCTGGACGGCTTGCTAAAGTCGTTGCTGTTCTGTCGGTCTGTCATGTTTTCAATGACATTTGCACTGCGCACGGTGCTTGCCAGAACGTGTGGCGGTTGCTCATCAGCCCTGCGCTGTCACGGCTGTTGCGCCTGCTGCTGTGAGGAGAAATCAGTGTAGAATAGCTGCCTCAGACTGTCTTCGATAAAAAGATCTAAACCCAAAATAGGCACTAAGAGATTCAAAATCAGTCTTTAATAAAGTACTTATACGGAAAACGCCTGAGAGGCGCAAGCCAAATATGAGTATCCTCTCTACTAAAAACCCATTTACAGAAAGAATTCTCTTTTAGATCTTGTGATGTTGCCTATAATACTACCCAAATGACGAATAGAAAGATTCTCACAGCGCTGTAATATCCTGCCAAGTTCGATCTCCACTGGTTGATGGCAGAATAATCGAGGTTGCCATCAATGATCAATCAACCGATAGTCCGATACGAGCTAGGCGGCCTCGTCAGGGGCGCCCCGGCGTTCAAGTCGTCTCCCTATCGCTCGGCACGGGCCTCGGCTTTCTTTCCGGGCTGTGTTGGCCTGTTGGTGAGCCGTCCGCGGTTCGGACCGCGAACGCGTACGAGGGCCAGTCGCAGGTATCAATCCCGCACGTCAGCACCGGCACGGAGCCGAGGACCTTCGTTGACGTTAGTCCAAGGACAATAATATCCACATTGGATTGATCTTTCTTCCTCCGAGGAAAATGTCCTCAGGGAGTCAGGGATGAGAGCGAGACGTGTAGTATTTATTTTTTGAAATGAACGGGTCACTACTCACTAGCCACTATTACTCCAGACTCCAATAGTCATCGTAGCAAAATCAACAGGGAAGTTCGGTGAACAGTGCTCTAACTCCAAAACGTACCTTATCTTAAAAAAAAGCTCTTGCATGCATACTCACCACCATGAACGCAGGCATGCAAATCATACCATATGAGCATCCTTGAAGACTGGACAATCCTAAAAAAATTTGCTCCGACGGGGAGTTGAATCTAAGATCTTATGTGCTACTGAGACTCTTGTAACCACTGGGCTATAAGCCCCTTCGCGTGCATTTTTCGTTCCTAGCTACGAGATACTCCCTCCGTATCTTTATATTTGTCACTGGGGTATTAAAATTTTGTCTCTAAATAATTGTCGTTCCATATGGGTCCACACGTAGCTGTACAATTCTACAACAAACGCCTGTCATCCTGTCCAACAAGCGGCTTTCTCCCTTTGCTATCGTCTTGTAGGTTTGTTCGTTTAAACTTGCAGCTGTTGAATGATTGTTTTATAAGGGTGTTTAGATCTTTTGGTATCATTTTTGGTAACTGGATACAAACCTATAACGACTGATATAAAGGGATAGATGGAGTAAATAACAAGCGTATCACAAAGTGATTTACTGTGAAAATATTGTTGGACTCTTAACTGGCACGTTGTATGTGCATATGGCTTTTTTTCTAACTTCTTGTTCTTTTTTTTGTTGATCTCTTCACCATCGCCTCTACCTCCGCCAGCCTCTGTTGTTGCCCTTGATCAATGATGCCGCCATCACTACCATCAACACCCACTCCATTAATCGTTGTCCCCTAACCCGTATAAAAGGAGTCAACTCCGCCACCCCACCGTCGTTGACCTTGCCCACCACCCTAGTCAGTGGCGCCTCACTATACCGGTCATGCCACTTGCTAGTTGCCACCCACCCTCTCCCTCCCTTAACCGGAGTCAACTCCGCTACCCCACTGTCGTTAATCTTGCCCACCACCCCTAGTCAGTAACGCCTCGCTACCGGCCGTGCCGCTTGCCAGTTCGCACCCACCCTCGCCCTCCCTTAACCCCTACTCGATAGCTGCTGACTTCGCCCACTGCTCCTACTCGATGGTGCCTCCGTTGCCTCGCTGATTGCCCATTGAACCATCATAACTATCAGGCCTACAGTCGTCGTCGGACCTCCTTCTAAGATTGGAGATGCTCCCTCCCTCCCCTAGCGATGGAGCGTCGCCGCAGGATGTCCTAGGCATGTTGTTACTTCCTCCAATCTCATGTCGAAGCATGTCCCGAGCGCCAACATCAGTCACGGCCCATGCACACTGAATACAACTCGTGTATTAAGCTGAGTTGCCACTGCCACGTAATGTGTGGAGCGACTGCCATAATATTTTGTATGATTAAATATTTTCACGAGGCCAAGAAGATGCTTTAACGAGAGTTTCAAGTACAAAAGGTGCAATGTTTGACACTCTTCATGTGCAACATAACAAACTCCCTACCGGCTACCGTACCAGAGCATGTACATGCACCAGGGTACACATCAAAGATATTTCATGGACATACTATTGAGAATTTTAATGTATTTAGTACTTTGATTTGACAAATAATTCTCAGTGTTTTACAGTAACAGTGGCAAGTATGACCTTCAACAATTCACATATTTTTTTTCCTTTTCCAGTATCATATTTTTTCCCTTTTCACAGTATCATATTTTTCATTTTTCATACTTTTCAAAGCTACACTAATTTCTTAACTACCTCACTCACAACTAACAACTTTTATCTCGGTCACGGGTTTGAGTTGGCAAAACTCTATGGGTTTGTGGCCGTTGCCATCTCTATATAGCTAAGTTTCTTTTCCGGATAATGGTTAATATACATGTTCCGATCGGTATCAATGGTAGATGTGCTGGAGTTAACAGCGTGTCAATTTGATGTAGTATAATGTATGCGTTGGAATCCGTCGTTGATGGTTTGGTTTAGTGTACTCTAAAAGTGATAATATGTCGTGAACTCGTGATGTCGCTAATTAACCTAAGTCGCAGGACTTGCCCCAGTCTGGCTTGAGCTCGTTGCTGCACAGCAGATCGAAAGAACAACTAACTAAACCAAACTCCTTACAGCCGCTGTACGTCAACCATCAATCCCAAATATTATCAATCCCAACCATCAATCCCACTACATAAATGCGAGAAAAGTCACAAACTTGCAGCCTGTTCGGCTGGCTGGGCTGGATCGTGGATTATTTACTGCTGGCTGGTTTGGCTGGTTTGGTGTCTGAGAAAAATACTGTTCCAGCTTATAATCCACAATCGTATACGATCGTTTATGGCCTGCTGAACAGGTTGTTGATCATGGGCAGGTTTTCTCCATAGACCTTAGGTTACAGTACCACAACCAAATCGACAGGACGGAAAATGGATCATGTAAGCCAAATAAATCCCACAACCAAATCTGATAGAGCGGAAAATGTATCATGCAAGCCAAATAAATCCCACGGAAAACAGAATTACAGATACCAAATATAGTTGGCATTTTGTTATTGCTACTGGCTACTCTAGTAAGTAGTAGGAGTAGTATCTATATGCCATCACAAGTTCACAACTCACATGGGGTACGGTGGTGGTCAACAAAGTTACCGAATATAGCTGGTATAATTTGCTATTCGATCGTATTGGCAAATGAATTATGGCAGCAGCAGCAGCCAGTACTGTTGATTCTTCCAAAAGAAAGCAGCAATGTGCACTGCACTGCATGTTGTGCCTACCTGGCTACCTGTATGGACCATAGATACCTAACCAAGCATTAAGCATAGCTTGTTTGCACAAGCAGCATTGATCGAGTGTGTGCACCGGCCCATTCAAGGACCAAGCACTACAGTGCTCGAAAGATGGCAACAGCCATATACAAGAGGGCTAGCTTTGGGCTTGTACTGAGGGCACAAGGCTGTGTGCCACACAGCCATAGTAATTGCTACGCATGAATGGCAATCGACATCCTCTCGCTTGCAACAGACTCCAAGCAGGCCACATGCTCCTACGATGCAACGGTACCATCGCCATTGATGTGCGCCCGCCATATAACTGGGGCTGCCCTCGTCAATGCGAGCACAGAAATCGCGTCGAATCGTCGATCGATATCCATCCATGAGGGTGTTTCTGATGGCGATGGGCTGTTTGTAGTGCTGTAGGAGTATTTGTATCCATCCATGCATCGATTAGATGTTGGATCGGATCAAACATGCTTACTTCTTGATCATTTGATGTTAAGCGTTGCGCACATGCATGAGAGAACAATCAAAGAGATCAAGCGGGGAGTTAATGCAGTGTACTAGAACCCTGATTTGTTTGGTGTGTGACAGACTGTCTATATATGTTGTCCTTGTTGTTACTGAGCATAAGCCTAAGAGCGAACTCATCTGATAATTGAGGGCCTGTTTAGTTTCCAAAAATTTTTGCACAGTATCCATCACATCGAATCTTGCGGCACATGCATAGAGTACTAAATGTAGACGAAAAAACGAAAAAAAAACTAATTGCACAGTTAGGTGAGAAATCGCGAGACGAAACTTTCGAACCTAATTAGTCCATAATTAGACACTAATTGCCAAATACAAACGAAACTACTACAGTAGCCAAAACCCAAAAAATTTTGCATCTAAACGCGCCGTGAGTTGACGTATACAAGCATGACGAGTAATTGGTCTAATAATATGTACTCGTGTAGGTGTTGATGTATAGATGGTGTCAATGTCCTCATCAACATAATTCCCAAGCGGCTGAATCTCTGGTTTGGTTGTAAGAAGTGCTAGGCTGTCACTATTACAGAGAGTACTTTCATAGATGATTAGAGACAGGAGTTTTCAACTTTTAGAGATGGACACGTCAACCGCCTCTAACAAATGGTCTTTATTAATGGTCATTTACAGAGGAGGTTGGCATATGCGGCTCTATAAATTGATAAACTGAGGCAGGTATCTAGTAGGGTTCAAACCTAGGACCTTCACTATACATTTATTTGTGAGTAAGTATAGAACAATATCTTTTTTATTAACATTTCGTATTGAATACTTCAGCCCCTAAATGATTTTAAATGAAAATTTTCAACTGCAAAATTTTAGATCTTGTCGAGCTCTTTTTCTAACGCAATGGCAGGAGCTCCGTCTCTCAATTAAGTAGAATGGAATTGACCTAGTTTATAAGGGAAAATGGGCTTGAAAACCATACAGACATGCGGTTTATTAGATGGAAAAACCAGCAAAAACCTAACCACGACAGCCCCGACGACAAACGCCTTGTCGAGCTCTCAACTTTGATAAATGGTGTGTCTCCATCCAAGATTGTTTGAAAATTTCAATATCAAAATATGTAAATTTAAGACAAATATTTGAGATTCGAAACAACTTCAAATAAAAACTTACCAACAACAAACTTATATATTGGGTCGGCCACTACAACTTTAGTATTAACCACGTGAACATTCGAGAGGTGGTTTAGAAATTCTGAATTTGAATTTTAAAACCTAATAACTTAAAACATATATTTGATACTCTAAACAACTTAAAATAAAAACTGTCGGCGTTTCGGACCGGGGGGGTCCTTAACCAACGAGTGAATTTGTGCTGCGTACCCCTAATCCCCGATGGTGATGCAAAGAGACACAAGGTTTATACTGGTTCAGGCAATCGACGCCCTACGTCTAGTCAGAGAGATCGATCTTGTATTCCTTGCACCGGAGTGCTCGTAGTAGGGGGTTACAAGCTAGGTGAGAGAGGGAGCTAGCCCTAGGTCTCGGCGGGGGTGCTGCGAGCGGCTTGAGGCGTTGTTCTCAAGCAGCGTAGAAGTGTGTGGTTCTATTGGTGAGTTCCTCTTTCTGCTCATTGTTCTCCCGTCCCTAGAAATGGCCCCGGTCCATCCCTTTTATACTCTAAGGGAGAACCAGGAACGTACATATGTTGCTACATAGCGTTCTATGAATGGGGATGGCGTGTCCGAGCCCTGCAGCCGGCCACTGTTGTGGTATGGTCGATGGAGTGGCTCCGTCCTTGTCGTGCAGAAGCGACGCGCCGATCATACTTGATCTTGTGCGTCGTGGGGCTCCAGTACACCTTGAGGCAGGACATGGCGGGTGACGTGCCAGTCATCGTGCGATGACGTCGTAGGGAGCCGAGGCTCTGCAGATGCCGAGGCCGAGCCATCGTGGGGGGCTCGGCGGACATGGATCCTCAGGCTGCCGAGCCCCTGAAGCGAACTGCCGAGGCTTTGGAGGGAATTATTGGTCCTAGGTACTGATTCCGAGGCCACAGTATCCCGGACGTGGCTCCCCATGCCGCGTTGTTCTCGGAGCAGGAGTTGGCAGCACAATGAAGCATGGGCGTCAACCATGTGCATAGCGGTGGGCACAGTGGCGGGTAACCCCTGCCCAGTCCTGCCTCCCGTCCCGTCGACCATTCCGCTGTACTGTGCCGAGCATGTGGTCGATGTCAGTGGCAGCAGTTGGCTGAGTTAATGCGACGCGATGTTTTGTCAGAGGGACAGGTGAAGGAAGAGGCAGCGGAGTGTTGCTGAGCCCGCCTCGCGTGAGGCGGAGGGTCGGCGACCCAGCCGAGGCCTGCGACGAGAGGGGGTCGGCTGAGGCCTTCAGTGGGGGATCGCCCGAGGCCAGCGGTGAGGGGGCCTCGAGCGATACGGAGAATTGGCTGAGGCCTTTGGTGAGAGGTCGCTCGAGGCCAGCGATGAGAGGGCCTCGGGTGAGTCGGAGAGTCGGCTGAGGCCAGCGATTGTTAGCTGGTTTCGATCTTTACGAAGTCTAAGTAGTCGTTTTTTGGTTCTTGCTTAGGGTACCCCTTCTCATGGTATCCGACAGTAGCCCCCGAGCCTTGGGGGGAGTGGAGGCACTCCCCCTGAGGTTCTGACGAGAATTGGCTCTTGATAGTTCCTGTCAGGATGGTGTTTCGTACTCAAGGTTTCGATGGGTGCGCGCGAGCGCACCCTCCGGGTGTAGCCCCCGAGGCCCTAGAGGAGTGATTTCACTTCTTCAGGGGCTTTTTTCACTTTCTAGTGAGGGGTTTTCATTGTGTTTGCCGAGCCCGTGGATGCGAGTTCGGATCGCTGGGCCTCGACGATGCTGTGGGAAGAGCCCCTTAGCCTCTGCCTGGAGCGAGAGGGCCGTCAGGGGTTCCCCTAGCTTTTTGTATGACCCTCGCGCTTCCTTTTCGCTCGGAAGGAGGGGTGGAAGATGCCATGCTACCCTCAGTGGGCGTGAGCGCTAGCATTTCCGGTGAGCTGTTATCGGGTAAGTCCGAGTGGAGGCCCGTACCCCGTTCGCTGGGGGTCGGCTAGCGGTCCAGAGACGCACTCCAAGAGTACCGGAGGGTTTCTCTAGTGGGTGCCGAGGCCGTTCGCTGGGCCTCGGTGGCTCGGTGCCCCCTACGGTGGGATCCCATTCAGAGACCTCTCTGCCGGTCTCGGACATGACACAGGGCATCCCAAGCGTTTCGCTTGCTTGGGCCTCGGCCTCGTACAGGCTCGCCCGTAGTTGCCCTTAACTCTGTTGCCCTAGGATGGCTGTCGAAACCCCTAAGGGCCCAGCCTTTGAACCCCTAGACCGTAATGGGCTTGGGTCGCTTGTCTTTATCTTGGGTGCAGGAAGAGCCCCCGAGCCTCCGCACGGAGCGAGAGGGCGGTCAGGGGTCCTCCTGACTTTTTCGTCCGTCCCCCGCACGTCCTTTTCGCTCAGACGGGGGGTTGTTTGCCGAGCCCACTCGTGTGCGAGCCTAAGCCACTGGGTCTCGACAAAGTTGCAGGAGGAGCCCCCGAGTCTCTCGCACGGAGCGAGAGAGCGGTCAGAGGTCCCCCTGGCTTTTGGTTCGCCCCTCGCGTGTGAGGGTCTGTCTACCGAGCCCCCCTCGGGTGCGAGCCTAGGTCGCGGGGTCTCGGCATCTTTGCAGAAGGAGCTCCCTAGCCTCTGCACGGAGCAAGAGGGCCGTTAGGAGTTCTTCTGGCTTTTTGAACGACCCTCGCGCTTCCTTTTCGCTCGGAAGGAGGGTTTGTTTTGCCGAGCCCCCTCGTGTGCAAGCCTAAGTTGCTGGGCCTCGGCAATGTGTTGCAGGAAGAGTCCCTTAGCCTCTGCGCGGAGCAAGAGGGCTGTCAGGGGTTCTCCTGACTTTTTGTTCGACCCTTGCACTTCCTTTTCGCTCAGAAGGAGGGGTGGAATGTGCCACGCTACTCTCGGTGGGCGCGAGCGATGGCATTTCCGGTGAGCTGTTATCGGGTAAGTCCGAGTGGAGGCCCGTACCCCGTTCGCTAGGGGTCGGCTAGCGGTCCGGAGACGTGCTCCAAGAGTACTAGAGGGCTTCTCTAGTGGGTGCCGAGGCCATTCGTTGGGCCTCAGTGGCTCGGTGCCTCCTTACGGTGGGATCCCATTCAGAGACCTCCCTGCCGGTCTCAGACACGACACAGGGCATCCCAAGCGTTTCGCTTGCTTGGGCCTCAGCCTCGTACAGGCTCGCCCGTAGTCGCCCCTGACTCTGTTGCCCTAGGGCGGCTGTCAAAACCCCTAAGGGCCCAGCCTTTAAACCCCTGGACCATAGTGGGCTCGGTGCCCAGTTCCTTTGCCTAAAAGGAATCAGGTGGGGGTTATTTCTCTCCCTATGGCTAACAACGGCAGGCGTGTCTTTTGAGGCGGCTTTTTTGGGGAGGCGAAATGGCGCCTGCTGCTGCTGAGGTTGGACGCGACGTGGTGTCAGCCGATGGGACGTAACCGTACGCGCAATTAATGAGGAGGGAGTGGGTGCATGGGCGGTAAGACCGGATCTAGATAACCGCAGCGGATTTTGGGGGGAAACTTCCCCGATTTCGTCGCCCACGATTTGCTCCCTTCCCTGTATAAATACGAAACGAGCCTCGCCCCTTCTCCCCTTACCTTGCCTGTGTCTACCTTTGCTGCCTTCTAGCTGTTGCTAAAGAAAAACAGAGAGCACCGGGAAGAAGGGAGAGAGGGGGGAGTGAGAGGCAGAAGGCGAGCCTTACAGCCGTAGTCGCGACCTCCACCGCGTGCATGGCCAACATTGTGGTCCTCCCGGCGGACCCATGGGATCGGTCTGATGTGATCGTGGGAGTGCTGTAGTCGCTTGTTGATGACGGTCTCCTCCGCCCGATCACCGATCCCAGCAGGCCAGAGTGGATGGCTCCGGGAGGCGAACCAGAGCCGAGGCCTCGCGACGGCTATGTCGTGAGCTTCGTGTCCTTCCACGAGCGTGGTTTCGGCCTTCCGGCGGATCGGTTCATGCGGGCGCTCGCGCATTACTATGGCGTGGAGCTCCACAACTTCAACCCCAACTCCATTGCGCAGGTGGCCACCTTCGTCGCTGTCTACGAGGGGTATCTGGGAATCCCTCCCCATTGGGAGCTGTGGCTTCACCTGTTTCGGGTGACGCATACCACCAGGCCGATGGGTATGACGGGCATGAGGAAGGTGACGAGGACCGGCGGCTGCACTCTCCAAGTGCATTAGGACCAGCTGAACCTCTACATCCCAGCCCATCTCACGTCATCCAATCATCGCTGGTACTCCAGCTGGTTCTACCTTCGCAACGACGACGGCGGGCTTCCTCCTTATACTGGGAGGGTAGTGGAGGTCTAGCCAGAGCACTGGCGGTATGGCGTCCTGAGCAAGGAGCAACACAGGCTGCGGCCACTGCTGAAGGCGCTAGAGAGGCTGCGCGATCGTGGCCTTACGGCGACAGTGGCGATGACGGCCTTCCATCGCTAGAGGGTGCTGCCGCTGATGGCATGACGGCGACGTTTGTTTGAGATGACACCGGACGAGCCGATTGACGGCATCCGGATGTCCGCCGCACCCCTCTCCGACGAGGAGGTTCTGCGCCGAGTGAACGAGGCGGTCAAGGGGCGGCAGAAGATCAGCGGCCTGTCCCTGTTCCTGATGCGCCCGATGCCAGGGTACCTTTCCCTGGTGAGTCGTGTGCGGCTGCAGCCTCCGAGGCCTCCTCGTTCCTCTCCTTGGCCTAAGCCCTTATTCGTATTCGTCGTTTTTTGCAGGGGATGAGGGACATACGAGCCTCCCCACCGCCCATCCCTGAAGATGCACAGCGGCGGGCGGCGAACCGGGCGTACGCGGAGGCCCAGAAGAAGAAGAAGGACGCTAAGACAGCAAAGCGTAAGAAGAGGATCGTTGAGCGTGACACTCTAGAAAAGCGTCGCCGAAAGCAGAAGCTCGAGGGTCTCCTAGTGGAGGCGTCTCCGTCGATGTCGGTGGAGGGTTCGAGCGGCGACGATGGTGGTGAGGTGGAGCGGGGTCCCCTCGACCGCCTCCCTGACATCAGGGAGATGGTTCTTGGGGCGTCGGCGGGTGGTCCGGCGTCCCAAGGAGGAGGAGGAGACGGCGACTCGGGGCAGATGAGCGCCCGCCCCGCGGCCGAGGCTGATACGCCCGAGACGAGGGCGTTGGGAAAGCGCGCCATCAGCCCACTGGGCTCGACGGTAGAGGTGGAGCAGGCGGCTACGGGGCCGGCTCCACTGGGGGTTGAGCGAGCGCCAGAGTCCGACGAAGGTCGGCCAACCTCGGCAGATACGGGGGCTGCGCCACCGCCACCGTTGCAGAGGAGGGACACGGTGAAGAAGCGGTTGAGCATCCGCTCGGGGTGAGTATTTTGCTAGTGAAGTCTTTTAACATCTCCTGCTTTTGTTTTGGTCGTGGGTCTAACCGTGTTTTACCCTCAGCCGGAAGCATTAGGCGGAAGTGCCTGCCTTTGCGCCGCGCAAGGCGCTCAAGGTGGGCACGGATTCCATCGCCCCAGGGGCGATGGAGGCACAGGAGTTGGTCGCCTAGGTAGGGGCTACCCAGGCGGCCGTGGGGCGAGAGGAGGAGGAGGATCCTACACTCCGCGAGGCCATAGCACCTGCAGCTGTCGAGGCCACTGTGGGTGCGGCTGAGACCCCCTTGGCCGTGGAGGCCACCGAGGGCGAGGTCGAGGTCGAGGCCCCCTCGGTTATCGAGGCCACCAAGGGCGAGGTCGAGGCCTCCACGGTTGCCGAGGCCCTCCGGACCTCAGGGGCCGAGGTGGTGGAGATCACGACGCCTGGGAACTTCGGGGCCGAAGTGGTGGAGGCTGGAGGGAGCGCGGCGAGGGCGGCAGCCCTGGAGGTGGAGATGGAGGCGAGGCAAGCCTCAACCCTGCCGCCAATTCAGAGCGCGCTTCCGATACAGGGGAGCGCCCGAGAGGCGGAGGTCCGCCCGATCCCTGCCGACAATGCTTCCCGAGGGAAGGGGGTGGCCGATGCCGAGGCGGCCAGCGCCGTGGAATAGCCGGCTTTGGCTTTGGGTGAGGGAAGTGCGGCCCTCGTGCGAGTGCGGCCTGAGCCGTACGGGTGGGATCACCCGCGCGTCTGGTGGCAGAGCCGGGACGACCCCGAGGGGGAGCCCATCTTTGCACTTGAGGACGTGGCCGAGGGGGGTCACTGGGACACCCTCGAGCAGTATCGTAGCCTGGCGGAACGGTCGCTGCGGACAGCGCTGTCCGTCATGGCCAATGACCTACCTGGGGTCTCGCGGGTACGTATCCCCCTTTTCTCGTGTGACGTCGTCTTTCTCTGGGTTTATTCATAGTGCTCAACTTGTGTTCTGCCTATCCAGGAGCTCGAGGCCCGATCCTTCAGGAAGTCGTTGTTCCTTTGGTGGGAGAGGGGCGTCTGGGACGAGCTCTGTCGGCAGAGGGAGCTGCTCACCCATGCCAACAAGCTTCTGTTGGCGCGGAGCACAGAGGCGGAGGATCTCCATCTTTGCTGTGACAACCGGGAGGCTGAGGCAGCCATGGCTCAGGGGCAGGTCGCCCCTTTGGTGGTGCGGGTCAAGGAGCTGGAGGAGGAACTGACCCGTGTGGCCGACGAGCGAGACGCTTCCAACTCCCGGGCAGAAGAAGTGAGGGCCGCTGCCGTAGCCACCACCAGGCAGCTGGGTGCAGAGCAGCGGGCGCACGAGCTGACGAAAGGTGCCTTGGCAGAGGCTACCAAGGCGGCCGAGGCTTCCTAAGGCGAGGCCCTAAAATGGAGGGAAAAGGCCGAGGGTGAGTCCTGTTCCCTTTGTTTCGTTCGTCTTTTCATGCGTTCGACACCTGACTTCTTGTCGCGACGTAGAACTGGAGAAGGAGGCTTCTAGGGCAGCCGAGGCCTCTCGTGTCGAGGTCCAGCGCTGGAAGGAGAAGGCCAAGGGTGAGTCCTGCAAGCCTCGCGCCCTTGTTTGGCTTGTTTTCTTTGACGCTTAATCCCATTCTACTTATTTTGGCGTAGGGTTGGACGATGAGGTCTCGCGGTTGACCGAGGCCTCCGTTGTGCTGCAGACAGTGCTCGATCACGAGATCGAGGAGCACGAGGTGCTGTAGAGCGCCGCTCGTGCCATCTGCGAGGCCCTGGAGATGGAGGGGGTTCAATCGGGTAGCTCCCTTAGGAGCCGCCTGACTGCGTTGATTGGCCAAGCGCATCAGCGACTGCGAGAGGCGCTACACATAGGCGTCAAACGCGCCCTGGCCGTCGTCTCTTCGCACTACGCCGGTGTTGACGTCGAAGGCGTCAGTGATGGCTATGTCCTGTCCGAGGATGCCGTCGAGGCCGAGGAGGAGCTGATGAGGCTAGAAGCGGCAGTCGAGGGCCCCAGCACGGCGTTGGCGAAGCTATTCGAAGAGGAGGTGGTCCCTCCTTCGCCGTCTGCCGACGCGGGAGACCCTGCGCCTTGACCTAGGCCGAGGGGGCCATGTAATAAGTTAGATTTATTACTGTATCATGATGTTTGTTGCCGTCAAGGCCTTTGTGAGGTGCTTGTATATATATGTTTTTTCTAATCGTTTTATTGTATTTCCGAGCCTCTGTCCTCTGTCTCGCCTCCAAACGTATCATCTGTAAAAACTCCCTTGGAGCCTAAGTTGTCCCTCGGGTAAAAGGTGGTGAGGGAGTTGCCGTAGCCCAGAGGCGTAGGTCGTTCTCACAGCTTGGCCGGCCTTTTAGCCTTGAGACATGTAACACCTCGGGTGTTTAAATATTAAAATCTGGCATGTCATCATATGCATTGCAAAGCATTTGGCATTTGGTGAAAACTTTGATATGCATACACTAATACGAGTTTATATTTATGTGGTATGTGTTGCATTGTATTGTTTGACTCAAGTTCAATGTTTGTTTGGATTTTGAATTTTTCTAGAAAACCCTGCTTTTCAACATTTAAACCCTACCCTGAAAATCCATTTCAAAATCTAAGCATATTTTGGGGTTGGGCCCAAAAGCAAAAGTGTAGAGCTTGGCAAGTTATACCAAGTTTGTTTTGGAGTTTTTCAAGTTGTTTAGAAAATTTGTAGTACTAACCACATACTCCGGTAAGCCTGAACTTGGCAATTCTATTACGAGAATGGCTACTCGCGCACTGGGAGTGGAGAGATGGCGGGAATAGCGTGTACCCACGTGGCCATGGGCTAGAATGGTGGAGTACTGTGTTCTCGGGTGGCGCGGACCCGTTCTTGTTTTAGAGGATCCGAGGATAGGTTGGTATATGGAGGTCAGGGACCTACATATGTCGTGTGGTCTGGAATTCCCAGCTGGGTTTATAATCGGTTCGAATCGTCGTTGCTCCTCGGTTAAGGAGACTCAACTCACTGTTCATCATCGTAGAATTAATAACCGGAACTTGAATAAGGCTTGTGAAGGTGCTGATTATGAAGTTTCATGATCTCAGTGCGGATCGTGTCAGCTTTATATATAATTCTTGAGAAGTTTTCTATATAAAGAATGTTGTTAAAATAGCTTTTACACAAAAGAACTTTGATCATTGTTAAAGCTATACCTTGAATCCCTGAGCCTGCATTACTGAGTTTATCAGTTAATATTTCGGATAAGTCTTGTTGAGTACTTTTATACTCAGGGTTCGTTGACCCCTTGTTGCAGGTGAACCTCATGAGCAGATCTGTTTTGGATCGTGCTGCATGACTATCGTTCGTTCTGACGATGAGAAGTAAATGTGTGATCCTTGGGCAGGATGTTTATTTTGTGTGTTATGTATATATTAATCATGCCACTCCACTACTACTATGGTTTGTAATAATTAAAGAACTTAGTTTGTAAGGTTTGAAATAACTGGTTTATAAACTATGTTATCGTAAGACTTCCACTGATTTTATTCTGGTTTTGATATTTGAATAAATGTTGTAATACTGCAATAACTCTGTAACGTGATCCTGCTCAGAAATCGTGGATGATTCGGGGTTCCCCGAGGACACCCGACAGTCTTTTTAAGTTCATGGAAACATATGCATAGATGTCAAAGGTCGTGAGACAGTGACAGATGCATGTGGGCCCTATAACTTAGGAGGTTCTGCCACAGAATGGTATCAGAGCGATCGTTACAAGGTTTTGTTGTATTGTTTTACAAAAACTTCAAAATGATTTGGATGACTAAATTTAACTTGGTAATTTAGTCCAAATTGCTTCTGACTTATCTTATTTCTTTCTCACCATTCCCTATTTGATTAAAAGGTTTTTGTGTGGTGGAGTAGTAATCATACTATGCCCTATATAAAAATAAATGTTGTTTATGTGCATTATAAACTTTGATGTTTTTGTTCGTAAGAACGATTCATGCATCAGGAATAATTCACTCGTTACTTCCTTCACCTCTTAGTCTGGAGTTAAGCAGTGAGTCTGGTTTGAGGAATGTAATCCCTTTTAGCTACTTTTTAGATTTTGATCTAATGGTCTTACTTGGATTAAATTGGTTTCCTATAGTATGGCTCGTGCCAAGATGACGCCCCGTAAGTCCACCGGACCCAAAGGAGTTCCTCGTCACCAACTTGCCCCTAGAAACGATGGTGCTAGCAGTAGCAGTTCTAGGCCTGATCCTAAGGCAGAGATATAGAGGATTTCCGCAGAGTTAGCACAAGCTACTAGAGATAGGGCTTTGGATGCTATATAGGTGGGAGAATTACAGGATCAATTGAGGCGTCTCACTACCGCACATAGGAACTGTGAAAGTATGTTAGTTCATACTGTGGAAGGAAGAAATGAAGCTTGGCACAGGGAAAATGTAGCTAGAGCTCGAACTCATGAGCTAGAATTCTATATAGAAGATTTAGAAGAACATAATACATATCTACATGAGGAAGTTCATAGGCTTAGCAATCTACTAAATCCGAATCATGAGCCTCAAGCTGATGCCATGGACCCCGGTGTCATCCTTGCCGATGATGATGAATCGGGAGAGGAAGAAGAAGAAGATCCTGAAGAATTAGTAATGATCGATGAAAGTGATGATGAAGGCGGTAATAATTCCGGAATAGATACCGAGCCTGAAGTTTGAAGAAATTGAGGAAAAGAGTAGAGTTGTATAATAGTAGCTCTAGTTAAGTTAAGTAGTTTTGTTCTCGTACTCGTGGGTTTGTTTGTACATTAGTAAACTCTTTGTAATGTGTCTAGAGTAAGCTTTGGTGCAATTCAATAAAGACATATGAATAAAGTTTGGTTTGTTATGAGCAGATGCGTCGTACGCGGAGTTCGTATATTCCTGGAACTTCACAAGATGAGGATGGTATTCCAGATCCGCCACCAGTTCTAACCAATTTAGCTGATGCTATAACTGCACTTGTCAATGTGATGGCTGAAAATTCTCGTTTGCTTCATGAGATGGTCCAGAGTAATCAGAATCAGATGTACGGAAACCGTGGACGCCACCATAACCGACAAGAGGCTACATATGTTGATTTCACAGACACAAGACCCCCAGTGTTCACCAAGGCAGATGAACCATTGGAGGCTGATGACTGGCTTCGAACCATAGAGCAGAAATTTGACCTTATCCCATGCACGGAGTATCAGAAACCTACGTTTGCCGCCCAACAACTTAGAGGAGCAGCAAGTGCTTGGTGGACAAACTTAGTGGCTATGCAACCTGCTGGTATTCCAATAACTTGGGCTAAGTTCCGTACTGCCTTCAGAGCCCATTATATCCCTAAAGGAGTGATGGCTATGAAGCTAGATGAATTCCTTGCTTTGAAACAAGGAGATCAAACCGTGATGCAGTATGTGGGAAGATTTAATCATCTGTCCCAATATGCATCCGAACATGTCAATACTGATGCCAAGAAGAAGAGGTGGTTTATGAGAGGCCTGAATACCAAGTTGCAGACTATGATGACCACTTGCACTAATGTTACTTATCATGAGGCAGTAAATATTGCAATTGCTTCAGAATCAAAGTATCGGCAGCATAAGGAGCTCAAAAAGAAAAAGAGTGTGCCATCTGGATCTTTTGGAGGAAATCCGAAGAGGCAGAGGGTGATTTATCATCCAGTACATCATAATCGTCCTCCTTATCGTCCGCCGCAGTTCCAAGCCGGGCAACAGTCAAATGTCCGTCCTGCTATAACCTATCCGAGTTCACAGTCAACCAATACTCCTGGTGCCAATGCTCCAACATCCCAGGGTCACAACTATCCGTGTTACAATTGTGGAAGAACTGGTCATTTTTCCAGGGAATGTCCATATCCTAGACAGGCTAATCAAAATTATCAGAAGACCCCTGCTAATCAACAACAGGGTCAGGCACCAAACAAAAACCCCAATCAGAATGCTCAGAAGGGCAAAGATGAGAGAAAGACAGGACGGGTGTTCTATATTCAAGCTAGAGAAATTCTGGAAGGGGAGCCAGTGATGATGGGTATGTTTCCTGTTGCCAATCACCCTGCTGTTATACTTTTTGATTCTGGCGCATCGCATTCATTCATCAATAGAACATTTGTCGTGAAGTATGAAATTTCAATTGGGGCAACAACGGAAAGTTTCTTTATACAGTCGCCCGAGGGACGTCTATGTACTAAGGAAATGGCATACCAGGTACCCGTAAACCTGGGTGGGCATATTTTTCCCACTACCATGATTATCCTTAAGGATCAGGATATAGATGTAATTTTGGGAATGAATTGGATGTATCAGCATAAGGTTGTTATAGATGCTTTGAATAGGACCTTACGAGTGAATTTGCCTGATAGTAATTCTCAACTTCTTATCCAACTTCCAACCCTAAGAAGATCAGTGTGCAAGATTTGTGCAACTGCTGTCAAAGAGATTAGAGATATTCTGGTAGTGTGTGAATTTTCGGATGTGTTTCCTGAAGATTTACCCGGTCTACCACCTGATAGGGATGTACAGTTTAATATAGAGTTACAACCTGGAATAGCTCCGATTTCTCGGAGAGCTTATAGGATGCCACCTAAGGAATTGGCTGAGTTGAAGACTCAGTTACAAGAATTGATTGAGAAAGGGTTTATCCAACCTAGTTCTTCACCTTGGGGATGTCCGGCAATTTTTGTGAAAAAGAAAGATGAGACCCTGAGGTTATGTGTTGACTATCGTCCGTTGAATGAAGTGACCATCAAGAATAAATATCCATTACCTCGGATAGATCTGCTTTTTGATCAATTGGCCGAAGCCAAAGTTTTCTCCAAGATAGATTTGAGATTAGGATATCACCAAATCAAGATAAAGCCTGAAGATATTCCCAAAACGGCGTTTACCACAAGATATGGATTATATGAATACTTGGTAATGTCTTTTGGTTTGACAAATGCTCCAGCTCATTTCATGTATCTAATGAACTCAGTATTCATGCCTGAGCTAGACAGGTTTGTAGTGGTGTTTATTGATGACATTTTAGTATATTCCAAGAATAAGAAAGAACATGCGGAACATCTCAGAATTGTTCTAACCCGTTTGAGAGAACATCAACTATATGCCAAGTTCAGGAAGTGTGATTTTTAGCTTAAGGAAGTGCAATTTCTTGGACATGTCTTGTTAGCCGAAGGAGTTGCAGTTGATCCAAGCAAAGTGAAGGATGTGCTTGATTGGAAACCGTCAACCATAGTTCATCAAGTTCGGAGTTTTCTGGGTTTGGTGGGATATTACCGCCGGTTTATTCCAGATTTCTCAAAAATATCAAAGTCCATAACTGAATTATTGAAGAACCAAGTTAAGTTTGTCTGGTCATCAGATTGTGAGGAGGCTCTCTAGACTTTGAAGAGACTGTTAACCACTGCACCAGTATTAGCCCAACCAGACATCGAGAAGCCGTTTGATGTTTATTGTGATGCTTCAGGTATTGGTATTGGATGTGTATTGATGCAAGAAGGTCGAGTCATTGCTTATGCATCCCGGCAACTTAAGCAACATGAAGAACACTATCCGACCCATGACTTGGAGTTAGCAGCTGTGGTTCATGCTCTGAAGATTTGGCGGCATTACCTGCTTGGTAATACATGTCATATGTATACAGACCACAAAAGCTTAAAGTATATCTTCACTCAGTCAGAGTTAAACATGCGACAAAGAAGATGGTTAGAACTGATTAAGAATTATGATTTGGAAGTACATTATCACCCCGGTAAAGCAAATGTAGTTGCAGATGCCCTCAGTCGCAAAGGTTATTGCAATTGTTTGACAGTGAGGACAATGGATTTAAATTTATGTCAAGAAATGGAGAAGTTGAATGTAGAAGTAATTCAACAAGGAAGTTTGACCAACATAATTGTTGAAGCCACTATTCGAGATCAAGTTATTGCTGCTCAGAAGGAAAACAAGGGTATAGCCCATATCAAGGAAAGAGTTAAGAATGGAAAAGCGGAATGCTTTAGTATTGACAATGAAGATGTGTTATGGTTCAAGGATCGCCTGATGGTACCAAAAGTTCCTGAATTGCGGCAGTCAATTCTAGATGAGGCACATGCTACTAGGTTATCAATCCATCTGGGAAGTAACAAGATGTACCATGATTTGAAGCAAAGATTCTGGTGGACTAAAATGAAAATAGAAATTGCTAGATATATAGCGAAGTGTGATACTTGTCAAAAGGTGAAAGCTATACATTTGAGGTCTGCTGGTGAATTACAACCATTGCCTATTCCATCTTGGAAGTGGGAGGACATAAGTATGGATTTTATTGTTGGTCTACCTAAGACATCAAAAGGATTTGACTCAGTATGGGTTATTGTAGATCGACTCACTAAGTCAGCACATTTCTTCCAATTAAGACAATATATCCTATGATCCAATATGCCAAAATGTACTTAGCAAGAATCATGAGTCTCCATGGAATACCCAAGACTATTGTGTCAGATAGGGGTACATAGTTTGTCTCCAACTTTGGAAACAATTGCATTCTTCATTGGGTACTAAACTTCTATATAGTACAGCTTATCATCCACAGACTGATGGACAGACTGAAAGGGTTAATCAAGTACTTGAAGATATGTTAAGGTGTTGTGTCCTTAACTATTCCAATAAGTGGGACGAATGCTTACCTTTGGCCGAGTTCTCATACAACAATAGTTATCAGGAAAGTATTAGAATGACTGCATTTGAAGCACTCTATGGTCGTAGATGTAGAACATCATTGAGTTGGTCTGAACCTGGAGAAAGAAGATTCTTTGGAGTTGACCTTGTGAAAGAAACAGAAGACAAGGTTAGGCAAATACAGAGTAATTTGAAGATAGCTCAATCCTGACAAAAGAGTTATGCGGATAGAAGACGGAGACCATTGGTATTTACCAAAGGAAATTTTGTATATCTGAAAGTATCACCAATGAAGGGAGTTACCCGTTTTGGTGTTAAAGGAAAGTTGGCACCTCGATACATTGGACCATATCAAATTTTAGAGAGGTATGGAAAAGTGGCATATCGCTTGCAATTACCTGAACGTCTCATAGCTGTGCATGATGTGTTCCATGTTTCTCAATTGAAGAAGTGTCTCCGAGTGCCTGAACAGAATGTTGAAGTTGAAGGAGTGGAACTAGAACCGGATTTAACTTATTCCAAATATCCTATCCGAGTGTTAGCTCAGAAAGATCGTGTTACTCGAAGACGGACAATCAAGTTCTATAAAATACAATGGAATCAACATTCAGAAGAGGAAGCTACTTGGGAATCAGAAGACTACTTGTTAGAAAAGTTTCCAGAATTTCTAGCGTCAATATAGAATAGAGTAATGTTAGTTGAGTTCGGTAGTACAAATTATGTTTTGTAAAGGGACCTCAGCTGTTTTATGGACAGAGTTTGTATGTGTTCTCGCGGACACATTTCCTTTTCCATTACTTACCCTATGGCTTTGAATCTCGGGGCGAGATTTCTTTTAGGGGAAGGATTATAACACCTCGGGTGTTTAAATATTAAAATCTGGCATGTCATCATATGCATTGCAAAGCATTTGGCATTTGGTGAAAACTTTGATATGCATACACTAATATGAGTTTATATTTATGTGGTATGTGTTGCATTGTATTGTTTGACTCAAGTTCAATGTTTGTTTGGATTTTGAATTTTTCCAGAAAACCCCGCTTTTCAACATTTAAACCCTACCCTAAAAATCTATTTCAAAATCTAAGCATATTTTGGGGTTGGGCCCAAAAGCGAAAGTGTAGAGCTTGGCAAGTTATACAAAGTTTGTTTTTGGAGTTTTTCAAGTTGTTTAGAAAATTTTTGAGTAAATCAAAAAGGCGTAATTCGGTAAATTTCTCTATTCAAATTCAAAAGTTCATTTCAAAATCTACACCAAATTAGGAGATGGTTATAAAAGCAAAGTTGTAGAACTTTTGATTTTGAACAACTTTTATTTTTGGAGATTTTTGAGTTGTTATGAAAATTTGGGAGTAATTTGTGAATTTTGGCGAATGGCAAACTTGTAAATTCGATGAACAGTACTCACCGCTCAAAGCTACACCGGCGGCGACCTTCGGTTTGCTTCCAGGCGCGGTCGTGGCCGTCTTTGGCGTTGCGCTGGCGCGGTGAAGGCCACAGCGTAGCTTCCTTGCGCTTCTGAGCTGCTCTATTTAGCCCAGGCCGTCGCCGTTGGCCCCGTTCTCTTGCTCTGTTTTCCCGACGTCACCGCCATAGCTCCGGCGAGCCCGCACCGTCTCCCTAGTGCCGTGGTCGTCTTGGTAAAGGCCGTTCCAGTTCCGTCTTTCTCTTGCGCATCCACCCAGCCAACTGTGGTCGGCTGATTTCGCCGGGAACTCGCTGACCACGCTCTTCTTCCTCGCGGCCGGCAGAGTCCCCGTCGAGCGAGCGCCGTCGTGGCCAGTACTCTACGGTGAGCTTCTGATCTCGGGAAGCATTGTTTTAGCTTCTCCGTGATGCCGTGGTGCTTAATATCTTGTTGATTGCTCGTTTTGTCCACCACAGCCACTGGAACACCACCGTCGCCATTGCTCGCACCGCCGTGATCGCGTGTGAACGCCGCCCCCGCTTCACCGTTGCTTCTCCGGCCTTAATTCTTGCTTAAACGTGTTCGTGGTGAGCTACTGGACCTTCCCATGCCCTCTGTTTCCCCGTTTTTGGCTTCGTTTCGCTGGCGTAGCACTGCCGTGCCACCGCATCCGCCATAGCCGACGTTGAGCTAGCATAGGACCGTTATCAGATCAAATAGGGACGTCAATAGATGCGCCTAGTCTTGGTGAACGTTTTGGTACCTTGGCCATCGCCATTGGACTCACCGTCGGCGAGTTATCTCTGGTCAGAGCCGTCGCTGCCATGGTCAACGTCGGAGGTTGAAGATGACATGTGGGACCCGTTGTCAGTGACTCAGCGTTCAAATGGATTTTTCTATTTTCAGATTTGAATGAATAGTGTCTGTTTTTGTTATTTTTGTGTAGATTTATTTAGAGCTCCAAAAATTATGAAAATTTTTGAGTGACTTCTCTGTGAGGTATAGTATTTAAGAAAAATATGAAATAATGTTTTTCAGTAATTTTTAAATGTGATAAAAATTGCTCAATTTATTCATAAATGGATTCCCATGATTTTTTCTAGGCTTATTTATTTATCCAAAAATTATGAAATTTGTTTTGCCACTTAGTTAACATGTAATGAACATGTACTAAAATTTTGAGCTCAATCAGAATAAGTTGATTTATTTCATAATTTTGAATTAAATAATTAATTCATAAAAGCAAATAGTAACCTTTAATGATTTAGGTTTTTGTTTGGACTTTTGGATTGAGTAATGACCTCGGATCATTTGTTGTTAATGATCCTTGGCAGTTGATATATGTGTTACGAAAAAGATTTAGTTTGTTTGACTTGCAACTGTACCGCGAAGGAAAGTTGTATTCAAATTATTAATTTTGCATCCATCGTCGAGCATCATATTTCGTATTCCGCATCATGTTAAACATGGCATTGTTATTACGTATAGTGAACGAAGGTGAAAACGTGGTAGTTAATCAAGCTGTTGAAGAGGTTAATCCGTCTGTTGAGGTCGGATCGAATACTTGTGTAACGTCGCAGGAATCGGACTTTTCCGTCAACGAAGGCAAGCCCCGGATGCATACAACCCTACCTTGTGTTTTACAAATTAATTTTGCTTTTGCTTTCCGTTACTGCATTAAGTGATTAAGAGTTAAGTAAAAGCCTAATTGGTGCATTACCACCCTTGTTATTCCATATTTACCATATTACCTGTTTTTAAACTCGTATATGCCTAGTTTTGCTTAGCTATGCGTAGAACGATGAAAGTCGGGTGACTACCTGCCACCTGCTAGTTTTAAATGGAACATTGGTTAATTATGTTAGCATGTGATATGGGAATGTGGAGTAATAAATCTAGACCGGGCGGACTCGGTGTGTGTGAGCCACAACACATGGAGGTCTTGTGAGCGGGTTCTTTCCGCCTGTGTCGATTAAGGCACGTCCGTTGTTGAATTGTATGAGGTGAGAATTTGTAGTACTAACCACATACTCCGGTAAGCCTGAACTTGGCAATTCTATTACAAGAATGGCTACTCGCGCACTAGGAGTGGAGAGATGGCGGAAATAGCGTGTACCCACGTGGCCATGGGCTGGAATGGTGGAGTACTGTGTTCTTGGGTGGCGCGGACCCGTTCTTGTTTAGAGGATCCGAGGATAGGTTGGTATATGGAGGTCAGGGACCTGCATATGTCGTGTGGTCTGGAATTCCCAGCTGAGTTTATAATCGGTTCGAATCATCGTTGCTCCTCGGTTAAGGAGACTCAACTCACTGTTCATCATCGTAGAATTAATAACCGAAACTTGAATAAGGCTTGTGAAGGTGCTGATTATGAAGTTTCATGATCTCAGTGCAGATCGTGTCAGCTTTATATATAATTCTTGAGAAGTTTTCTATATAAAGAATGTTGTTAAAATAGCTTTTACGCAAAAGAACTTTGATCATTGTTAAAGCTATACCTTGAATCCCTGAACCTGCATTACTGAGTTTATCAGTTAATATTTCGGATAAGTCTTGTTGAGTACTTTTGTACTCAGGGTTCGTTGACCCCTTGTTGCAGGTGAACCTCATGAGCAGATCTGTTTTGGATCGTGCTGCATGACTATCGTTCGTTCTGACGATGAGAAGTAAATGTGTGATCCTTGGGCAGGATGTTTATTTTGTGTGTTATGTATATATTAATCATGTCACTCCACTACTACTATGGTTTGTAATAATTAAAGAACTTAGTTTGTAAGATTTGAAATAACTGGTTTGTAAACTATGTTATCGTAAGACTTCCACTGATTTTACTCTGGTTTTGATATTTGAATAAATGTTGTAATACTGCAATGACTCTGTAATGTGATCCTGCTCGGAAATCGTGGATGATTCGGGGTTCCCCGCGGACACCCGACAGTCTTTTTAAGTTCATGGAAACATATGCATAGATGTCAAAGGTCGTCAGACAGTGACAGGTGCATGTGGGCCCCTATAACTTAGAAGGTTCTGCCACAAGACATACCTTTGGTCCTTAGGTTCTTTACAAATGGTCTGTTAGAGCGCGCTAGAGAGAGTTTGGCATAGGAATTTAACTAAAAATCGATTAAGAAATGGTGTCCGGGACTTAGGGGGGTTCCCCCCCCCCTTCTAGCCCTCGAGGGAGGCTCAGCCCTATGGAGGCATGGCTGAGTCTCCCTTGAAGCGTTATCATAAAGTGTTTTACCTTCTGTTCCGATTTCTAGACAAGTCCTTTGAAAAAACCCCCTCAGAGCCTGGGCTGCCTCTCGAGTGAAAGGTGGTGAGGGAGTTGCCATAGCCCGGAGGCATAGGCTTATCTCTCGGCTCGGCTAGCCTTTTGCTCTTGAGGCGAACCTCCGGTCCTTAGGTTTTTTTGTAATTGACTTGTCCTAGTACAGGACAGGTTCCCCTTGATGGGGGTTTCTCGAAAAATTAGAACAACTAAAGACGCTTCTTTAATGTATTTTGAGAAACAAAATATACAATGCTTAGAAATTTAAGGGTAGAAGCGACGTAGCAATTCTATGTTCCAAGCGTTGGTGAGGACTTCGCCCTTCTCGTTGGCTAACTTGTAGGTCCCGGGCTTCAGCACTTGAGCGATGATATACGGCCCTTCCCAGGGTGGGGTCAGCTTGTGGCGGCCCTTGTTGCTCTGCCTCAGTCTCAGCACCAGGTCACCCACCTTCAGGTCTCGGCTTCGGACGCATCGGGCATGGTAGCATCATAGGGCTTGCTGGTACCTGGCTGAGTGTAGCAGCGCGACGTCTCGGGCTTCCTCTAGTTGGTTGAGGGCGTCTTCGCGGGTAGTGCGGTTCCTTTGCTCGTTGTACGCCTGTAGCCTTGGGGAACCGTATTCTAAGTCAGTGGGGAGGATGGCCTCGGCTCCATAGACCAGGAAGAACGGTGTGAATCCCGTGGCTCGGCTCAGGGTGTTTCTTAGGCTCCAAACGACTGACGGGAGTTCAGCAAGCCATTTCTTGCCAAACTTCTTCAACCGGTTGAATATTCTTGGCTTAAGGCCTTGTAGGATCATGCCGTTGGCACGCTCTACTTGGCCATTCGTCCTAGGGTGTCCTATGGCCGACCAGGCCACGTGGATGTGGTGGTCGTCACAGAACGTCAGGAACTTGCGACCGATGAATTGTGTCCCATTGTCAGTGATGATGGTGTTAGGAACCTCGAACCTGTGGATGATGTTAGTGAAGAATAGAACCGCTTGCTCAGATTTGATTTGCGTGATCGGGCGAGCCTCGATCCACTTGGAGAACTTGTCGATGGCTACCAGCAGGTGGGTGTAGCCCCCGAGGGCCTTCTGCAGAGGCCCAACCATGTCTAGACCCCACACGGCGAATGGCCATGTGACGGGGATGGTTTGGAGGGCTTGGGCCAGGAGGTGCGTCTGCCGCGCATAGTACTGACATCCCTCGCAGGAGCGTACTAGCTTGGTGGCGTCAGCAACTGCCGTTGTCCAGTAGAAACCTTAGCGAAAGGCGTTTCCGACGAGTGTCCGAGGTGCCGCATGGTGCCCGTAGGCTCTCGCGTGCAAGTCCCAAAGCAGGGCCTGGCCTGCCTCGGTAGTGATGCATCATTGGAGGACGCCTGACGGGCTTTGCCTGTACAACTCGCGGTCGCAGAGGACGTAAGTTTTGGATCGTCGTGCAAGCCATCGGGCTTTGGTCCTGTCTGCAGGGAGCTCTCCCCGGATGAGGTAATCAAGGAGCGGGGCTCGCCAGTCCGTACCCTGGTCGGCCTCGGGAGGCTCTGCTTCGATTTCCATGACTTTAGGCTCGACTGCGGAGGGTCTCGGCGGTAGAGGGGGCCTCGGGCCCTTCGACGGGCTTGACCGGTGAGCCATCTTCCGCCGCCGAGGTGCAGTCGATGGAAGGTTTGCGGAGGTCTCTGGCGAAGACGTTCGGGGGGACCAGGGCCCTCGCCGACGCCATCTTTGCCAGTTCGTCCGCGGCCTCGTTGTACTTTCGTGCAACATGGTTGAGTTCGAGACCGTCGAAACTTGTTCTCTAGGCGACGTACTATCGTGTAGTATGCCTTCATTTTGGGGTCATGGTAGCTTGACTCTTTCATCACCTAATTGACGACGAGCTGCGAATCACCCCATACGTCGAGACGTCGCACTCCAAGTTCGATGGCGATTTGCAGGCCGTTGACGAGGGCCTCGTATTTGGCCACGTTGTTGGAGGCGGCGAAGTGAAGCCAGATCATGTAGCGCATGTGTACTCCGAGGGGCGAGACCAGGAGCAGGCCCGTGCCAGCCCCAGTCTTCATCAGAGACCCATCGAAGTACATGGTCCAGCATTCTGATTGGATCTGAGCGGGTGGCAGCTGTGTGTCGGTCCACTCGGCTACAAAGTCGGCCAGGACCTATGATTTGATCACTTTCTGAGGCGTGAAAGACAAGGTCTCCCCCATGAGTTCGACAGCCCACTTGGCTATTCTACCCGAGGCCTCTCGGTTTTGGATTATCTCTCCCAGAGGAAAAGACGACACCACAGTCACTGGGTGGGACTCGAAGTAGTAATGTAGCTTGCGTCGAGCCAAGACTATGGCATAAACCAGCTTCTGGATGTGGGGGGTAACGCGTCTTAGTCTCGGAGAGCACTTCGCTAATGAAGTAGACAGGTCATTGGACGGGTAGAGCATGTCCCTTCTCCTGCCTCTCGACTACTACGGCCGCGCTGACCACTTGGGTCGTCGTGGTGACATAGAGTAAGAGGTGCTCGCCCTCGGTGGGCAGAACCAGGATGGGGGGGTTGGTGAGCAGTGCTTTGAGCCTAGCGAGGGCTTCCTCGGCCTCGGTGGTCCAAGAAAAGCGCTCGGACTTTCTCAAGAGGCGGTACAAGGGCAGGCCTTTTTCGCCGAGGCGCAAGATGAAGCGGCTTAGGGCCACAAGGCATCCCATGACCCTCTGCACCCCTTTGAGGTCTCGGATCGGGCCCATGTTGGTCATGGCCGAGACCTTCTCTGGGTTGGCCTCGATACCATGTTCCGAGACTATGAACCCCAAGAGCATGCCTCGGGGAACCCCGAAGACACACTTCTCGGGGTTGAGCTTGATGCCCTTCTCTCTATGACATGTGAAGGCAACCTCCAAGTCACCGACGAGATCACTGGCCTTCCTAGACTTGACTACGATGTCATCCACGTAGGCCTTGATGGTTCACCCGATGTGTTCGCCAAAGACTTGGATCATGCACCGCTGGTAAGTAGCTCTTGTGTTTCTGAGGCCGAACGGCATGGTTACGTAGCAGTACATGCCGAATGGAGTGATGAAAGAAGTCACGAGCTGGTCGGACTCTTTCATCTTGATTTGGTGGTAACCGGAATACGCATCAAGGAAGGAGAGGGTTTCGCATCCTGCAGTGGAGTCGACGATTTGGTTAATTCGTGGTAGTGGGAATGGGACCTTCGGGCATGCTTTATTTAGACCAGTGTAGTCCACGCACATCCTCCACTTGCCACTTTTCTTCCTGACTAATACAGGGTTAGCCAACCACTCTGGATGGAATACTTCCTTGATGAACCCAGCTGCCATGAGCTTCTGCACTTCTTCGCCGATGGCCCTGCGCTTCTCCTCGTCGAACCAGCGCAGGCGCTGCTTTGCCGGCCTGGAGCCCGCCCGGATATCTAAGGCATGCTCGGCGACCTCCCTTGGTATGCCCAGCATGTCCGAGGGACTCCATGTGAACATATCAATGTTTGCACGGAGAAAGTCGACGAGCACGACCTCCTATTTGTTGTTGAGGGTGGCGCTGATCTTCAGTCCTCGGACATTGGGGACGATGGGATCGATAGGGATGAGCTTGACGGCCTCCATGGGCTCGAAGGTCTCGACGCACCGCTTGGCGTCGGGAACCTCGCTACCAAGCTGGTCAAGATTGGCGATGAGGGTCTCGGCCTCCACGATGGCCTCGGCGTACTCGATGCACTCGACGTCACAGTCGTATGCATGTTCATACATGGACTCAACGGTGATGATGTCGTTGGGGCCTGGCATCTTGAGCTTGAGGTAGGTGTAGTTGGGGACCGCCATGAACTTGGCGTAGCACGGGCGCCCCAAGATGGCGTGGTAAGCCCCCTTGAACCCAACCACCTCGAAGGTGAGGACCTCCTTGCGGTAGTTGGAGGAAGTGCCAAAGCAGACGGGTAAGTCGATGCGCCCGAGGGGGCCGTGTGCGCTTTCCTGGTACGACGCCGTGGAAGGGTGCGAACCGCCTCGGAGCCGTGACTGGTCGAGCTCCAGGAGCTCCAGAGTGTTGACGTAGAGGATGTTGAGGCCGCTTGCCTTCCGTCCATGAGCACTTTGGTAAGCCGGGTGTTGTCGACGATCGGGTCGATGACAAGCGGGTACTGCCCAGGGTTTGGAACATAATCGGGGTGGTCATCCCGATCAAAGGTGATTGCCTCCCGAGACCAATCGAGGTACCGGGGGGTGGCCACCTTGACCGAGAAGACCTCCCGGCGTTCCCTCTTTTGCTAGCGCGCCGTGAGGCATGCCGAGGGTCCACCAAACATCATGAAGGCGTTGCGTACCTCGGGGAACCCATCATCTTTATCGCCGTCCCTCTCGCCGGCGCCCCTTTTCCTGGCGTCATCGTCGTCGGGGAGCCCAAGCCTGGCGTAGTAACGCCAGAGCATGGTGCACTCCTCGAGGGCATGCTTCACCAGACCTTGATGGTAAGGATAGGGCTTCTTAAGCATGTCGTCAAATAGCCCAGGGCCCCGGGGGCCTCGGGGATTCCTGCGATCTGCTGTGGCGACATGGCCGGCCTTGAGGACCTCCTGCTTCCTTGAGCGACCCTTCTTCTTTCTCTTGGGGATGCGGGTGGGTGAGGCCTCAGGGGCCTTGTCCATCTGCTTCCCCTTGGCGTCGTTGTTGGGGAAGATGGCCCCAACCGCCTCTTCACCCGAGGCGAAGTTGGTGGCGATGTCGAGGAGTGCGGCCGCTGTGGTTGGTACGTTCTGGCCCAATTCTCGGACTAGGTCTCGGCAGGAGGTGCCAGAGAGGAATGCTTGGACGATTTCCGAGTCACCGACGCGGGGCAACTTAGTGCATTTCTTGGAGAAGCGCTGGATGAAATCTCAAAGAGATTCATCTGGCTTCTGGCGGCAACCTTTGAGGTCCTAGGAGTTCCCGGGGCGCACGTAGGTGCCCTGGAAATTCCCGACGAAGACCCTCACCAAGTCGTGCTAGTCGTGGATTTGCGCGGGGGGAAGGTGTTCGAGCCAGGCTCACGCTGAGTCTGACAAGAACAAAGGGAGGTTGCGGATGATGAGCAGGTCATCATCCGCACCACGTAGCTGACAAGCCAGGCGATAATCGGCTAGCCATAGCTCAGGGTTCGTCTCGCCGCTATACTTTGTGAGGTTGGCAGGTTGCTGGAACTGGGCTGGGAAGTGAGCGTTGCGGATGGCTCTACTAAAGACCCAAGGGCCTGGTGGCTTGGGAGAAGGACTGCGGTCCTCTTCGCTGTCGTAGCGGCCGCCTCGGTGTGGGTGGTAGCCCCAGGCAGCCCCATCGTCGTGGCGCCGTTGCCTGCCAACTACTTTGTGGTCGCCTTGTGCCTCGCGTTGGTCTCTAGGTCGATCCCGCACCGAGGGGGCCCTGTTGGCCGTCAGCACGTGAGCGGGCTCGGGACGGACCGAGGCATCCTAGCCCCGGCGAGGTTGCGCCGTGGGTTGCTCCGAAGTGCCTCTGCGCCGGCGGGAGGCGGAACTTTCGGCCTACTGCACCGCAGCGGTCTCGAGGAGGTCGCGGAGCTCTCCGTGGACCCGTCGCCCCTCAGTGGTGGAGGGCTCAGGCATTGCTCGGACCAGCATCGCAGCCGCTGCGACATTCTAGCTAGCACGATTAAAGATTGGGGGTGGCTCACCCCCCTCGTTGTCATTGATGCGGTGATGGACGTCATGGGCCCTCTGTCGGGCTCCTCCGCCCTCACCACGCCCTTGCTGCTCCTGCTCGAGAGTGTCCCGAAGCTGTTGCAGAAGGAGTCGGTCTTGTTCGACCTTGGCTTGAAGCTCGCAGAGCTGCTCTAGGTCTGGGCGTCGATGCTCCCCACGGACGGGATTCTTGTTCCGTGCTGTCGGGGCTTCGAGATGTGGAGGTGTGGCATCACCCGCCCTTGCCCAGGGCGGGGAATGGTTGCCTATCCTCTCGTCCTCTTCGCCCACCCTTGGCATCCTGAGCCCGACATGGAAGCACTCACGAGATAGATCGTAAGTCCCTTCATCGTCGGAGTTGGAGTAGCCGAAGCAGTAGTCGCTTGCAGTCATGAAGCGGCGCATGGCTTCGGGGTCACAAAGACTAGAGAAGTCTGCTCTGGCCCACGCCTCGTCTTCTTCCGAGGAGTCAGCGTGGGCGTGCGCCGATGTTGCGGGGGAGAAGTGGAGGGCGAAACGTTGGTGGAGTCCTGAGGGCTCTGCATGCTTGGAAGCGTAGGCAGAAGCGAAGGCGGCGGCAGCGTTTATCAACCCGAAGGGGTACAGGGATGGTGCCATTGCTGGGTGCCGCTCCGCCGGGGCTGGCCCCTCAGGAGGTGGCGGGACAGAACTCGATGACGAGGCGTCGCCGTGCGTCGCCGGAATCTTTTCCTTGCCCAAGCTTAGGTTGGATAAGTCCCCGACCAGGGACTCTGTACCAACAGCCAGGCAAGGGATACCGGTGGAGCGCGGTGCGTTGCCCTGAGCTTGCGTGGTGTCAAGGCAGTCCCGCTCACGTCGCGCCTAGCGAGTGCTACGGGAGCCATGGCCCAGACGCTGCCTGCGCCTAGGCTGCGGGTCTGTGGTAACATCATCGGGCAGTGGAGCTCGGGGTGTGAGGAGTACCATATCGTATCCACATCCTAGAGACATGAACTCTAGGCTCCCGAACCATACCACCATGCCGAGACGCAACGGTCGTACGGGGTCTGCCATCCGGAACTTGCTGGGATGATGAAGCTAACACGCAGCGAGCCCCTACCTGGCGCGCCAACTATCAGCGTTTCGGACCGGGGGGTCCTTAACCAACGAGTGAATTTGTGCTGCATGCCCCTAATCCCCGATGGTGATGCAAAGAGACACAAGGTTTATACTGGTTTAGGCAATCGACGCCCTACATCTAGTCAGAGAGATCGATCTTGTATTCCTTGCACTAGAGTGCTCGTAGTAGGGGGTTACAAGCTAGGTGAGAGAGGGAGCTAGCCCTAGGTCTCGGTGGGGGTGGTGCGAGCGGCTTGAGGCGTTGTTCTCAAGCAGCGTAGAAGTGTGTGGTTCTATTAGTGAGTTCCTCTTTCTGCTCGTTGTTCTCCCGTCCCTAGAAATGGCCCCGGTCCCTCCCTTTTATACTCTAAGGGAGAACCAGGAACGTACATATGTTGCTACATAGCGTTCTATGAATGGGGATGGCATGTCCGAGCCCTGCAGCCGGCCACTGTTGTGGTATGGTCGATGGAGTGGCTCCGTCCTTGTCGTGCAGAAGTGACACGCCGATCATACTTGATCTTGTGCGTCGTGGGGCTCCAGTACACCTTGAGGCAGGACATGGCGGGTGACGTGCCGGTCATCGTGCGATGACGTCGTAGGGAGCCGAGGCTCTACAGATGCCGAGGCTGAGCCATCGTGGGGGGCTCGGCGGACATGGATCCTCAGGCTGCCAAGCCCCTGAAGCGAACTGCCGAGGCTTTGGAGGGAATTATTGGTCCTGGGTACTGATTCCGAGGCCACAGTATCCCGGATGTGGCTCCCCATGCCGCGTTGTTCTCGGAGCAGGAGTTGGCAGCACAGTGAAGCATGGGCGTCAACCATGTGCATAGCGGTGGGCACAGTGGCGGGTAACCCCTGCCCAGTCCTGCCTCTCGTCCTATCGGCCATTCCGCTGTACTGTGCCGAGCATGCGGCCGATGTCAGTGGCAGCAGTTGGCTGAGTTAATGCGACGCGACATTTTGTCAGAGGGACAGGTGAAGGAAGAGGCAGCGGAGTGTTGCCGAGCCCGCCTCGCGTGAGGCGGAGGGTCGGCGACCTGGCCGAGGCCTGCGACGAGAGGGGGTTGGCCAAGGCCTTCGGTGGGGGATCGCCCGAGGCCAGCGGTGAGGGGGCCTCGAGCGATACGGAGAATTGGCCGAGGCCTTTGGTGAGAGGTCGCCCGAGGCCAGCGATGAGAGGGCCTCGGGCGAGTCGGAGAGTCGGCCGAGGCCAGCGGTTGTTAGCTGGTTTCGATCTTTACGAAGTCTAAGCAGTCGTTTTTTGGTTCTTGCTTAGGGTACCCCTTCTCACGGTATCTGACGAAAACATTTCAACTACAAAATTGTATTGAGAACTACAACTTTGATATATACCATGGCAACATTTGTGGTTGTTTGAAATTTGTAAATTTTAAATTTCAAAATCTAAGAACTTAAAACAACATTTTGATACTCTAATCTAAACAGTTTAAAATAAAAAACTTCTCGACGACAAAGATGTAGATTGGTAGGGAGGTGCCTCTCTAGTTCAGTGGGGCCCACCTAGAATAACACAAATTTCTTTGGAGATACTTTTAGAAGGGTTACAAAAGCTAAGGTTTGAAACGCAATATGAAAAGTAGATATAGATTGATTTTGATTGATCAGGTGCCCTCAGTCAATCATGACCCTTTATATTTATTGGGTAGGGTAGTCTTATCTCGTTAGGAATCATTTACAACTTGAACTCTACACGGTAACTAAATTATTACAACTTGTATCGGGCAAAACTGGCCTGTCCAATTTCACCAAAAACCTCACAGCAAGCCCAAAAACGGCTCTCAATATGAAGGAAGCTAGAGAGCTTGATGGACCATGATAGTGCTACAAAACATCATCCAATGGCAAGTAGTAGCTTTATCAGAAAAAAAGAATATTTTCTGGACATTTCTTAGATCTGTACAAGTTCAACTAGTGTGTCTCAGGGTCTGTTTGGTTCGGCTTTTAGCTTTAGCTTTTGACTCTAAAAGTCAAAAGCCCAACCAAAGGGGCTGTTTTTCCATGCGGCTTTTTTAGAAGCAGCAGCTTTTTCGTAGTACATTTTTGAAAGCTGGTTTGACTCTGCTTTTGGCTTTTGGCTTTCTGCTTTTCGAAATTGGTGGAATAAAAAGCTCTTCCATAGTTGTTTCAAGATAGGTAAAGATAGAAGATATATTTTATACTTGTTTAACTAAACAGCTTTCAGCTTTTCTATAGCTCACAGCCCACAGCAGCTTTCCCACAGCTCACAGTCCACAGCAGCTTTTTTCCATAGCCACAGCTCAACCAAACACATCCTCAACTTCTGAGTTTCCAAGGTAGTTTGGTTTCCGTCGCATGTCAATTTTTTGCTGGACCGCGCAGATCCGGTCGCGTTTAGTTCGGCCACCGAATCGGCGCCGCCAAATTTGCTGCGCTACTGTAGGTACAGTACCGTTTTGTTTTTATTTGGTAATAATTGTCCAATCGTTGACTAATTAGGCTCAAAACGTTCGTCTTATAAAGTACAACCAAACTGTGCAATTAGTTTTTGATTTCGTTAACGTATAGTACTCCATGCATGTACCACAAGTTTGATGTGACGGAAAATCTTCTTTTTACATAGTGCCAAATTCTGAAATTTGGGACAACTAAACATGGCCCAATACTGGCCTATAGTACTTCACTCTGCACTATGCAGTCCCATAATAGGAAGATAATTTGTCAATGATAGGCACGTAGCTGATAGGAGTACAATCTGAATAGGAAAGGACAACGGTGTTTTAATGCACTGCGGTTTAGTAATTTCGTCTGTTCAAAGGACACATGTGAAGTCCAATGTAAGGCCTTGTTTAGATTGTAAGAGCCTGTTTGGCACGGCTCCAGTCAGCTCTGGTTCCCGCTTGTAATTTCACTGTTCATTCACTGTAGCAAGAGCCGGTTTTCTCTCTCCTTCCCTCTCCCTCTCATAGACAGTCACAGCCAGCGGCTTTACCGGCGAAGCTCGAAATTTTGGCTCCGCTGGCTCCGTAAACAGTACCCGAGCTACAGTGAGAGAAGGCAGCAGGAGAGAGAAAACCGGCTCCGAGCTACAGTGTTTCTACAGTATCTTACAGGTGGGAGCCGGAGCCGTCCGGATCTGTACCAAATGGGGCCTAAGTTTTTTCACTCTCTTTTCATCACATCAAATCTTTGGATATATGCATGGAGTATTAAATGTAGATAAAAAAATAAATAATTACACAATTTGATTATAAATTACGAGACGAATCTTTTGAGCCTAGTTAAGTCATGATTGGACAACAATTATCAAATACAAACAAAAGTGCTATAGTGCCAAATACTAATTCCTAACCTCAATCTAAACAAGGCCTAAGGCATAGTTTCACAAGAATTTTGTCAACTAAACAAAATGTATTTATACTTCTATAGCTCCTTGTGTTGTTTCTTATCTAATGACATATTATCTATTAATAATTACACACAATCTAGCCCATTGAAATTGATGGTTGTTCAGCTAAACATGATTCTATAAGACATAATCTGCCGCTCCCCATTTGAACTAGTCGGCTAAGCTGTTCACTCCTGAATTAGGAGTTGGAATTAGTCGGCTCAGCTGTCCAGTCCCTCCTGCTGTTGTAGTAAGGGAGTAGGAATGACTTACTTCAGCCATGTAGTGTATAGATGGCTGAGCTAAGCCTTATACCTTAGGAGTAGGTAGTTGGTGTACCTTAGGAGTAGATAGTTGGTGTATTGGTGTACTCATCAACAACTACGTACCTGGTAGAGGTACCAAGCACCTGTATATATGCTATGCCAAGGCAATACAACAAATAAGTTTAGTTTGCCACATTCAAAAGCAGAGCTTTCGGCCAGCGCTAAGCTTGCGCTGTGTATGTGAGTTGTTCTCAATATCTTCTTCTACCTCTAGCCATAGTGAGTGAGAGTGCTGGTAAGCTTATTGCTTACCTGTGCAAGGCAGCCGAGGGACCAACAAGTGGTATCGAAGCCATACAAGCGTCATCACCGGACTAACCACTAACGATGACGGACGATTTGGAGATGGGCGACAGCAACGGTGCTGCTATGGCTACCCAGCCACGATAGGAGGTCGTCGTGCGTATGGTGCGGGAGGTCAGCGACACCAGTTGGCTGACGCTGGCTCGCACCAACTATGGCTAGTGGGCGGTGACCGTGAAGGTCAAGCTCAGAGCCCGATGGCTCTAGAATGCCATTAATAAGGGCACCGACAACGAAGAAAATGACATGTCAGCGTTGGAGGCTATCATCGTTGTTGTGCCAGTAGAGTATAGGGAGCCATTGGGGGGCAAAGAACTCTGCTAAGGAGGCATGGGAGATTATTGCAGCGATGTGTGTTGGCTCCAACCGCGCAAAGAAGGCGACAACCCAGCTGTTGAAGCAGGAGTACGCCACCCTCAAGTTCAAGGATGGTAAGTCAGTGAAGGACTTATCCCTCCGCCTACAGTCGCTTATCAGCAAGTTGAGGAGCCACGACGTCACCATCAACGAAGAGAGAGGTGGTCTTCAAGTACATCCACTCCGTGCCGGTGAAGTATATCTAGATCGCTCTCTCTATAGAGACGATGCTAGACTTATCCTCCCTCACTATTGAGGATGTGATAGGCTGCCTGCAGATGATGGACGAGCGCATGGAGCAGGCCACAGCAACGATAGACAACGGCAAGCTGTTGCTGACAGAGGAGGAGTGGGCTGCTTGGATGAAGAAGTTCAGGAAAGCCTCCTCCAGCCACAGTGGTGATGGCAAGCGCCACGACAAGGATTCTTTGGAGAAGAAGAAGGTCGACCTCAATGCCTACCGGCGCTGCGGAAAGATAGGCCATTGGGCAAAGAAGTCCCCAAATTGCAAGTAGGAGAAGAAGGCTGAGGCTCGTTTAGCGTAGGCTGATGAGGATGATGAGGCCACTCTCCTGATGATGACATCACACGCAGGCGAGCTGTGTGACAGCTCCCTAGCAGGGAAGCAGAGGAGGATGCCGTTCCCAAAGGCGTCCAAGTATCGCGCGGTGGACGCTCTCGAGCTCATCCACGGCGATCTCTGCAGGCTAATCACGCCAAGCACAAACAGTGGTTGGTGGTACTTCCTCATGCTCGTGGATGATTGCAGTCGCTATATGTGGCGCAACTCCTAATGAGAAAGGATGAGGCGACAGAGGCAATCAATAGGTTTAAGGCACGTGTGGAGGTCGAGAGCGAGAATAATCTACGCGTGCTAAGGATGGATCGTGGCGGTGAGTTCACCTTGGTGGAGTTCACCACATACTGCATGGATCAATGGGTGGTGCGTCACCACACCGCGCCGTACATACCATAGCAGAATGGTGTGGTGGAGCGATGGAACCAGACGGTGGTCGGCATGGCGGGGTCGATGATGAAGGCCAAAAGCTTGACGACAAAGTTTTGGGGAGAGGCGGTGACCATAGCGGTGTTCATCCTCAACTGTGCACCCACCAAAGCCCTGAAGGGCAAGACGCCATTCGAGGCTTGGCATGGACACAGGCCGAATGTGTCCTCCTCAGGATATTTGGCTACGTTGGCCATGTGAAGAACGCCAAGCCTCACCTTGGTAAGCTAGAAGACAGGAGTACGCCGATGGTGCTCCTGGGCTACAAGAAGGGCATCAAGGCGTATCGACTCTATGATCCCAAGAGAGGCAAGGTGGTGATCTCTAGAGATGTGATGTTCGATGAGATGGCGGCCTAGGACTGGGAGGGTCCGAACACTGGGAAAGCTAGCAGCTTGAACAACACCTTCATCGTCGAACACTTAGTCATCCATGGTGGTGGAGACGCTAGAGAAGAGGTGCCGACCACTCCAGGAGTGATGCCGAGCGGTCCAGCAGCAATGCTGACCACTCTAGAGGGGGTGCCGAGCACTTCAGCAGCAGTGCTAAGCACTCTAGCAGTGGAGCCGACCACTCTAGGAGTGGTGCCGACCGCTCCAGCAGTAGATCCAACCACTCCAGAAAGTGGTGCCGAGTGGTCCAGCAGTGATGCCAACCACTCCGGTGGTGGTGCCGAGCGGTCCAGCAGCGATGCCGACCACTCTAGCAGAACAGGAAGACTGGGAACCACCAATCGAGTTCACCTCCCCTCCAAGCGACATCAGTGAGTTTGTGGATGCCTTCCATGATGGCGAGAAGGTGCGTTTCCATAGGCTGGACAACATCATCGGCAATATAGGGGCCACAAGCCTAGCGAGTTGGCTGCTCAACGATCTAGAGCTGCTCCTTGTTAGTGCCGAGGAGCCACCGACATTTGTAGTGGTTGAACACGACGCTAATAGGCGACGAGTGATGTTGGAAGAGATAAAGGCCATTGAGGACAATGGCACATGGGAGCTGGTAGATCTATCGGTGGGCTGCAAGTCGATCGGCTTGAAGTGGGTCTATAAGGTGAAGCGAGAAGAGCACGACGCCATTGTCAAGTACAAGGCTCGGCTCGTTGCCCGCGACTTCGTGCAGCATGAGGGCATCAACTTTGAGGAAGTCTTTGCTTTGGTGGCGCAAATCGAGTCCATTCGTCTTCTATTGGCCATGGCAGTAGCGAAGGATTGGCACATCCACCACCTCGATGTTAAGTCTACGTTCCTCAACGGCGAGCTCGCAGAGACGGTCTTTGTCAAGCAAGCTCTGGGCTTCACCATCAAGGGCGTTGAGCACAAGGTGCTCAAGCTGTGCAAGTGAAAGCTCTAGTTTGGTTTTGGTGAATTGATGAAACTCTAAGTGCTAACCTAGTTTATCAAAGTGTTCATGAGATAGGTAGCACATTCTAAGTGGCAAAGCAAATAAAGATCATAACATGATGATGGTGATGATCAAGTGTTTGGACTTAAAAAGAAGAAAGAGAAAAACAAAAGGCTCAAGACAAATGTATAAATTTTAGGAGCCATTTTGTTTCAGTGATCAAGACACTTAGCGAGTGTGATCATATTTAGGTTCGATAGCCATACTATTAAAAAGGATGGAACTCGTATCGAAATGCAGTTATCAAAGTGCCACTAGATGCTCTAACTCATTGCATATGCATTTAGGATCTAGTGGAATGCTAACACCCTTAAAAATATTTGTGAAAATATGCTAACACACATGTGCACAAGGTGATACACTTAGTGGATGACATATTTGAGCAAGGGTAAGAAACTTCACCGGTGGAGTGTCTGCCCGTGTAGAAAAGATAGGATTTCACAGAGTGCATCAGAGGCTGGTCTCAATTGGACCAGAGCGTCCGGTCAGTGGAAGCAGTGAAGACGCTGGCGTCGGTCTTCGACCGGATGCTAGGTCACTTCATGACCAGACGCTGGCTGGCTGTGTTCAGTCCTGCTGATATGGCAGTGCATAGAGGAAACGATAAGTGACCGGACGCTGGGTGAGTCCGATCGGGCATGACCGGATGCGTTCGGTCACGAGTGGAGTGTTACTAGAAATGACCGGACGCTGGGGTCCTACGTCCGATCATGATCAAACTGACGCGATAGGTCATAGCTGGAACCTTACTAGAAGTGACTAGACGTTGGGGTCCTACGTTCGGTCATGGCACTATGTTGCGTCCTGTCATCACTTGATCATTGGGATCGGGCGCTCAGTATTTGAAGAGAGGGATGACGTGGCAGCCATCCGTTGACCGGACGCTGGCAGGGTACGTCCGATCACCCCGAGCAATGCCTAGTGAAGAAGTATAATGACTCTATTTCGTGGAGCTTCTATTTAAACCTCATGGTCGGCTCAAGCTCACTCTCTTGACCATTTGCATTGACATAGCAACCTTGTGAGCTTAGCCAAAGCCCTCTAACTCATTTTCATCATAGATTCAACATCTTTATGAAATTGAGAGTGAATCCAAGTGTATTGCTTGAGTGTTTGCATCTAGAGGCACTTGGTGTTCATGTTTTGCTGTGGGATTCACTTGGTACTCTTGGTGGTTGCTGCCACCTAGATGACTTAGAGTAGCGAGGATCGTCGAGCGGAGGTTGGTGATTGTCTTCGGCTTCGATCTTGGTGATTGTGAGGGGTTCTTTACCTTTCCTCGGTGGAGAGGTAAAAAATACTCTAGTGAATTGCTCATGGCTTATGTGATCCTCATCTTGTGTTGGTTGTGTGGCACCCTATTGAGGGTTTGGCGTGTGATGCCAATTAGCGCATGAACCTCCAAGTGAGTGAATCGCCACAACAAGGACCATCTTGTCGGCAAGCAAGTGAACATCGGTAAAAAAATTATTATGTCATCATTTGATTCTGAGGTAACTGGTCTTTATTGATATTGATTCTTGTGATTGATTGGTTCATTTCTAGACTCGACGGTATAACCATCTTGCTCTCTCTCTTTACATTATCGTAAACTAATTATCAAGCTCTTTAATATAGCTAGTTGTGAGAGCTTGTTAGTTTGGTTAGTGTGGCTCTTTAGTTAACCTTTGAGAGCACACTAACTTAGTGTAGTGACATAGCTAATGTGTGGTTAGAAACTATAGCAGCTAGAATTATGGTAGGTGGCTTACATTTTTAGTAGGCTAGCGCAACACGTGCTTCGCCTCATAATTGTTTAACCGGTTTGTTAAGTGTTGTTGTAGAAATTCTTAATAGGCTATTCACCCCCTCTAGCCATTAGGACCTTTTAGCAAGACGCTCTATGGGCTGTGGCAGGGCCCTCGGGCGTGGAACGCTAAGCTCAACGCCACTTTGGACGAGCTTGGGTTCATTCACTGCGCTACGCAGCACGCGCTCTACATGCGGCGATGGGGGAAGAAGGAGCTCGTTGTCGACGTGTATGAGGATGACTTTATCGTCACTGGAGCGTGGGCGAAGGACATTGACGACTTCAAGCGCGAGATGGCTGCTCGTTTAAAAATAAACAATCTCGACATGCTCTCCTACTACCTCGGTATTAAGGTGAGGCAGGGGAAGGAGCACATCTCCCTGAGCCAGCGTGTCTATGCGGAGAAGCTACTGGAGCGCAGCAACATGACGAAGTGCAAGTCGTGCGCAACTTCAATGAAGGAGCGGTTGAAGCTGTCCAAGCACAGCACGGCGGCGAATGTGGACGCGATGCGCTACCGGAGCATCGTCGGCAGGCTACGTTACCTCACGCATACTTGGTCGGACATCGCGTTCGCGGTCAGGTACGTCAGCCGTTTCATGGACCCATGAGAGGATCACTTATCGACAGTGAAGAGGTTACTGTGCTATGCCAAGAGAACGTTCGATCAAGCGATCATCTTCCCCAAAAGTGACAGCAATGGTGGGCTGCGGCTCACGGTCTTCAGTGAGGCACCCCTCAAGGCAAAGGAAGGTGAGCCGGAGCTCACTATCTTCAGTGATACGGATATGACGGGCGACATTAATGGGCGACAGAGCACCTCCGGCATGCTCGTCTTCCTTGGAGCGGCCCCCATTGCTTGGCAGTCGCTGAAGCAAAAGATCGTGGCGCTGTCGACATGTGAGACGGAGTACGTCGCAGCAGCCACGGCGGCGTGCCAGGCTGTCTGGTTTTGCCGGCTGCTGGGCGAGTTAACCAATGAGGAAGCTCACCTGCCAGTTCTGATGGTGGACAACCAGCCCACCATCGCCCTCGCCAAGAATCCTGTCCTCCACGACCGGAGCAAGCACATCGACATCAAGTTCCACTTTTTTCGGGACTGCATCGATAGAGGGCAGATCGTCAACGAGTTCGTCGAGACCGGCAGACAGGTCGCTGACATCCTCACCAAGTCACTCGGACGCCTGCAGTTTATGGAGCTGAGGAAGATGATTGTCATGGTTGAGGTCAATACATCAGGTTAGCAGTAGGATTAGGAAAAAACTGTAAGACATAATCTGCTGCTCCCCATTTGAACCGGTCGGCTTAGTTGTCCAGTCCCTGTTGCTGTTGCAATAAGGGAGTAGGAATGATTTATTTTAGCCATGTAGTATAGAGATGGCTGAGCTAAGCTTGCTACTTTAGGAGTAGGTAGTTGGTATACTTTAGAAGCAGGTAATTAGTTTACCTTAGAGTAGGTAGTTGATGTACTCACCAACAATTACGTAATTGGTAGAAGTATCAAGCACCTGTATATATACTATGCCAAGGCAATATAACAAATTAGTTCACTTTGCCACATCTAGAAGTAGAGCTTTCGGCCACCGTTGAACTTATGCTATGTGTAAGCTGTTTTCAATATCTTCTTCTATCTTTAGACATAGTGAGTGAGTGTGCTACTGCTTACTTTTGCAGGGAAGCCGAGGGACCAGCAGACTCAGAGTTAAAAAAATAACAGGCAACTTGGACATAACAAAACCAGGCACGGTACCTAAAAAATGAGGACTTTGGACGAACAAGTAGGAGATTTATTATTTTGATGGCCTGTTAGGGAAAAGGGTAGAGTGGTTGGTGAAGCATTGCTGTCACTTTTGATTCTGGGTGCAGGATCAGGATGTGGCCACCACTGGCCTTGTCCTCTACCTGAGTTTCTGAAGCTGCTGCCTTTCACTCATCTTTCTGCCATCCTTGACTGCGGTCCTTCCTCCCCCAAGTCCCTAGAGGTATGGCGCTGCGGCTGACTATTCCTTCTTCAATTCACTCATGTAGTCATGTATGAGGAATTTTCTCTCAGTTTTGTGTTCCGACCATGTGGCGAAAGCCTGTGTGCATCTTCTTGATTTCCGCCGAACCCTAGGTGGATGGCCATGTTAGATGCTGCTGCAAATCTTGAATGCTCCCCAACTGTAAGCAATAAAAGGGATTGCCATACTAGACGGCCTGCCAATTTTGTACAATCCGCGTCTATATCCGGCATTCCCCCAGATATGGGGGCTGTCTTGAATTCAGTGGGGCACCCGTTCGGTTGTGATTTCTTCAGAAAAATATCTTTCAGTTGTGTTGGTCTTCTAATAAGCGCTACATCACTCATTAGCCTGTTCGTTTGGCTGTGACTTGTCGTAAACGATCGTAAATTTTCAGTCGGAACAGTATTTTTCTCTCACACAAACTAGCTAGCAGTACTTCTTCACGAATCAGCAACGATACGAACCAGTCAACCGAACAGGCTGATGAGTGCTCAAGTAAGACAATCTGTTGTAATAGGAGCTGCTCTTCTTTTTCGGTGTTAGGTGTTGGGTCGGTGGTAATCGTGGGATTACTATTGGCCGGTTGTGTACTTCAAACTCTACTTCCTCTCAATGAAATACGTGTCCTAACCGAAGAAGGTAGGACAATCTGGACTTCCCTGTACTTTTTAGTCCTGCAGATTCTTAGTATTCTGACTATCTCAGTTTATTTAACCTTTGCAGCAGAAGATAGCAGTATGTTTGGTCCTAACTTAGATATATGTATCTGAAAGCTTAAGTGTTTTTTGAAGAGAAGAATTCTGGAAACTTCAGTGACGGCATGGGTTTCAGCTATAGCAGTCTTACTCGTCCTTAAAGACAGAGAAGAGATTAATTCAAAGTTTAGAAAGAATAGGTGCTATGGGCGCATCTTATCAAGTTATCATTTATGTGGGGAGGGAACGTCTATTGTGAAAATTGGAATATTCCCTAACTAAGTCTGTATGATTGTGACATAGGAGTAGCATACATAAATACATCAAAGGGCAGCATGCATTTACATGTATTTAGCATGCCAGCGCACTTCTGAATAATGAAGTGTGATGAATGCTGAACAGATTGAGTTATGTTTCAGTTGTGATGAGTAGGACCGATACTAGATCTGAACAGTGATTTCAGAGTCATTTGAGTTTTCTCGTTTCTCCTTCATTGCCCACTGTTGTTACAGATCAAGAGTAGAAATCCACTTTGCTGCCTTTTGTTGTCTGTGCATTGTTGTGTCTAGCTCTAGCCAGAGTCGCTACAAAGTATGATCCGCAGTAGTTATTTTTGCAGTACATAACTACTCCACCTAAAACTGCAAATTGGAACGCAATGTCTTCACTGAAAAGTGAAAACATATGTAGATCAATTAGTCAGTATGTCCTTTCACATCTGATGGTTGAAATTTTCAGTTGCAATACTAGAATCTGCTGGCTTCATCGAAACTGATTCATAAATTTTGAGTTCACTTAAATACGTTGATGCTAGTTTTGTCACATGGTACTTATTGCTGTATTCCGTGTACATATGGTAGTTTGGTTTTATCTTTCATTTGCATTTCTAGTAGGGCTCAATTGTTTCGGTTAAATGAACATGTCCTAGTGTTTCTTAGAAGGGTTGTGAGGGGATACGGTTGGCAAAGATGAGGCAGCAGGAATTTTACATTTTATACCAAAAATAGTAGTTTGGCCACACATGTTTGGTTATCTTAAATCTTCTTCTGATGCCTAGTATGTAGATATTCCTCCTTATCTATTGGGCACTCTTAGAGAAAATTTATATTGTAAAACTTCAGGTCAATCTACTTTGCTTAACTCTAGCATTTACCTAGTTTTGAACTAGTTTGAACAATTGAGGAACAATGCAAAGTGGTAATCTTCCATTCCAAATAAAAGGCTAGAAGTAAAATGACTATATTACTCTAGTCGTTATTATTGAAGCATGCAAGTATCCTAAGGTTTTGTATGTGTCCAAATTGACATGTTTTAGTGCCTGTACTGAAAAAGGAACATTTTGTAGCCTAATTTTCTAAAATTTTGAACCTAACGTATGACTGTAACTGTAATAGATATATTTGCAACATAAGAATGACCTTTTTAACAATTTAATGAAGCAGAATGGAGGATAATCTACCAGTTAATGTCCGGGAATACCAAGAACTCGCCAAGAAAGCACTACCAAAGATGCACTATGATTATATCAACGGGGGAGCAGAGGATGAGTATACACTGAGGTAGAATATTGCAGCGTATGGAAGAATTCTGTATTGTTCGCCTCACCAATACTTTTAAACCTCATTAAGAAGTGGGTCCTTACTTTTTGGCATCGATTATACAGGTTACGGCCACGAGACCTTATAGATGTAAGCAAGATAGACATGTCAACAAGCTTATTAGGATATAATATGCCATCACCAATAATTAGCAAATCCAGAAGGTACAATATCAAGTCATCCAAGTTTTAAATGATAAAACCTGCTATGTATCTCCACAACCCTTGGTTAAATGTTCATTTCAGGGGAGGTGGCCAAGCTTCCCATCGCTGGCAGTGCCTCCCTCTGGATCGGATTAGGGTTAGGACAGTGGGGCTGTTACTGTAGCGGTGAACCTCGTGTCAAGAGCCGTTTGCCCCACCTCCTCTTTATAGGCACTATGCAACGGGGGCCCACTAGCCACTAGATGGCTGAACGTCCCCGGTTAGGACGCGGTCAAGGGGTCCGTCTCAACCATTGGGTCAAGACGGATGAGATCAATTCTAACATTCTCCCCCTTGATCTCAACTCATACTTTAACTTTGAACTTTGACTTTAATCCCTTTCACTTTTATTTGTTCCATCATAGATTAGTGCATAGAGCATGCTTCATCGTCACGGTCAATCGTCGATAGACTTAACAGCTACAATACACATCTCTGTTCTGAAACAGATTCTTTAACTTTTGGGCCCTTTATTGTCCGGAAATCATAGGCTATACCATAAACTCATGTCGATTGTGTGTTCTCTAAACACACTGGGTGGTAAGTCTTTTGTACGCGGATCCGCAAGCACTTGCCTGTTACTTTAATACTTTTAGTATGATTCCGGACTTTCTCCTTCACAACGTATAACTTTAACGTCAATGTGTTTGGCACCACACTTGACCCGTTGTTATGGGAGCGAACTATTTAGATGGTTATTGCTGTTGTATACCATTATCAATTCTGGGTATAAGTTCTTTTAACCATTTCGCCTGTCCTTAAGCCTCATAACAAGCTATACTGTGGGTATGCATATTTGATGACACCACAACTGTTTCTTTGGAGCTTTTCCACAATAAAACTCCAATTGCGGGTGTTAGCTACTATGTGGATTTCACTAAACATCTCGTCAAAATTTAACATTTGTACCTACAACTATTTGAGAGTACTTATTCTTTCTTACTCACCATGAGGCCTATAAATCTTTGCACAATTATAAAACATTCTCAACTCCATTCCAGTGATCTATATCTGAACTGGACTTCTGCCAAAACATTCCGGATACATGAACTATGTCAGGGTAAGTTCTTACTTATAAGCACTCATTAAGCTTTCAACAGCTGAAGCATATATGACGTCCTTTCGATCTCACATTGGTTATTGGAACACTGAAAGTTTCCAAAACTATTACCCTTGACTATAGGAACAGACGCCGGTTTATTTACATATATACTTTATTTCTTTATAATCTTCTCTAAGTATACACTTGAGATAGTTCTAATACCCCTTTTCCTTTTGTCTCGGTAAGTTCCAATTTCTGGAACGAATGACGCTTTACCAAGATCATTCTCATTTAAACTTGAGGACAAGAATTGTTTCTTCTCCAACAGTAGATTAACACCACTACTAGCGAGTAAGGTGCTACCCACATGTAGGATTAGGAAAATAAATTTCCCATGTTTAAACTTTGCATAAATACAATTGTCCTCTACATTCCCTTTAAACCCAAACTTTCTTATTGTACTGTCAAACTTCAAGTACCAATGTTTTGAAGCTTGCTTTAATCCATAAATGGATTTCTTTAGACAACATCCCTTACGTTCTTTTCCTTCCACGACAAAACATTTTGAGTTATGCCATGTAAACTTTTCCATACAAATCCCCGTTGAGGAATGTGACTTTACATCCTTCTGATGTTACTATAAATCGTAACGTGCCACTAACACCATTATGATTCTAAAAGAATCCTTGCATGTTCATTATAATCTATTCCTTCTCTTTGTGTGAATCATTTCGCCACAAGTGGTCCTTTATAACTTTCCATATTCCCTTTGGAGTCACATTTGTCTTGCAGGCCCATTACAGCCTACTGTTTTGGCTCCATTGAGAGTTTCTTCTAAGTCCCAAACATCGTTGGTATTTATCGATTTTATTTTATCTTTCTTTGCTTCTTGCCATTTAGACGAGTGAACGCCTCTCATGGCCTTTTTTCAAATGAGTTGGAATTACCCTTCATTTGAATTTCTTTCTTAACATTGACTCTTTAGTCACCAGAAATATCTGATTTTCTTATTCTTTGAGACCTTCTGGGGCCTCGTGGCACTTCTTTCATATGGGGCTATTGTTACTCTTCATTGCCAAAATGCTATTGTTCTATAGCCTCCTGTATCACAAGATCCTTATTTACTTATTCATCTTCTTTAAGAGCTAACATCAGGTGTTGTATATGTCATACAACATCAACATGTATGAAGCAATTTGTTGCTCTAAAACACTGCAGTGGATATGTAATCCCACTTCTATTCAAGCCTTAGGTATCTACATACCATGCTCTCCCAGATTACTCTATCTTCTGTAAAGATGGTGTATCTTCAAATTTCTTATTTTGGGTTTAATCTGCTAAAAACTCATATGACGCGTTTAGCACTGCCTTGATAACTCTGAACTCATCCAGTATGAATACTAGCCGACTATGCTATCTTCCTATTGGAATTGTAAAAGATTCAGGAATTTAGCTATTTCTTTACTTTAGGGGTATCGTTATTATGACCATCTTACTCCCTCAACGATCACATTTTTATAGATTACTTTTACCTTCAATGCATAGTATGCATTGCATTATCTGAAGTATAGGGAAGTTTCTTTCTTAATTGTCTTTCTTAATTAATCTTACATTTCTCCCCCTCGAAATGTGGTATGAACTTTTCTACCATAATTTCGAAACATTTAGAACTCTTGTGAATGAGAAAACTTTGATTACTTACTTTATTCACATGATTATATCATGCAAACAAAATTCGTATGGGAGTATATTTTCCTCATTACACTTCAAAACTCAACATAGTCTATTATTATCAATACTTCTGCAAGTCACACTTGCATATCATTCTTATCTTTTGGTTCACATGCAACTTTCTTTTGTTCCTAAACTCATTGAGTACTTAATGACCATGACACATTCAAAGTGTACGGTCAATACTAGGATAGCATAAGAGCTATCCCAAACTTCTCTCCATGTGCGAGATATTTCTTTAGAGCACATGAGTCATCACATCCTCCTCCCGCCATGTGGGATAAGTACTATGCCAACTTTACCCTATCATGTGGGTATTTTCTCAAACTTTTCCCGTCATGTGGGTACTATCACAAACTTTTACCGTCATGCGAGATAATTCCCTTAAATGGACATAAATGCCAGGATTGGCTCGTGTTCAATCATCAAATTCAGAAATAAATCCGAATATTCTTTTAACACACATGTTTAATCTAATGTTGGTCAAATTAAATATGTATATGACTTTTACAACTCTCATAAGTGAAACTGAAATAAATTCTTCTTCACAGAGAGTACATAAAAGACATTTCTCAATGAAGACTCTCATTGATCTATCTCTTTTCTTGTATCAATATTCTAGAATTCTTTTCTTTTGAAGCCATTCTTTAAAGAGAACACAATCCCTTAAGTAATGGCATTCTTTCATACATAATTTGCCCTTAGACATTTCATCATCTAAGTCACAAGTACCCAGCTCATTTCTCTTACTGCCTTCAAGAATGAAAGTACGGAAGTCTTTTGTCTGAAAAAATATTCAACAATAATGCTCATTAAACTTTGAAATCTTTATGTTTTATTCTATATCACCGATGGGCAGAAATAGAATAAAACATCATTCTTCTACATTAATTCCACATCACCGTTGGGCAGAAATAGAATTAATGTATAGAACCTCAATAATCTTAAAAACATAGAACTGCTCCTCAGAATTAAATTCTCCCGTTGGTTCGAATTTAATTAGAAGACAATCAACTTCATTTCAGCGAAAACATGAAAATACATTTATCTAGTTTAAGAGCATTTCTTGATCTTTATCTTTTCTCTGAAAAATTGGTCACTTTGATGCAAAATTCATCAGAGATTTAAATTTTAAACGTAGAACTCATAGAATTATAATATTGTTATCATCAACGTTGGTCAGAAAATAACAATACCATAATTTAACTTTAACTATCAATCGATTATTCCTCCAATTAATTTTTTTCTCTTTGGTTTCAATTTTAACCGGAGGATTAACTTTTCATCATTTACTGAATAACTACAACTGCTCTTCAAATTAAATTCTCCCGTTGGTTCGAATTTAATGAGAAGATAATAAACTTTAACTTCGCAGCGGAAAAAAAAAACTTATTTTCTTGAATTTTACCCACAGGGAAAATCACTTTTCTAATTTCTTTTGAGCCAATTTTCATTTTTCAATCTTCTGGAAAAAAAAGAAAAAACAAAAAATCGGCTCGCGGGCTCATTCTGACTGTTTTGGCCCAATAACCAGCAAAAACCGGCTCGGCCCACCACTCCGCGCGCGCGCAAGCCGCACCCAGGCCGCAACGTGGGCCTGGGCCGGCAAAGCTCCGCCTGGGCCGCGACACTGGCCCGTTCGATCTCGGCCATCAGCGCCGATCCGACGGCCGAGCGCGCATTTCGCTCGGATAAAACGCCGACGCCGCGCGCCCCCGAGGAAAACCCTAACCTCATTCTCTTCGGCCCTCTCTCTCTCTCTCTTCGCAGCGCAGCAGCACCGAGCGAGCAAACAAGAGCGACGACGACGAGAGCGAGCATAGAGCCCCAGCGCCGTCGCCGCCCCCTCGCCAGTGTGCGCGCTCCCCAGCGGGTGAGCGCGTCGCCGTCGAGCGGCCTGGCCACGGCGCCCCTGAGGCCAGTTTCGGCGAACAGCTCCCCCCGAGTTCGGCCCTCTTTTCCCCGCGCGCCGTTCTGCACGACGGCGAGGTAGACTCTCTGGGTTTCCCTCTTCCCCTTTTCCCCTTCTTTGGTTCTCGTTCTCTTTTGGTTCTGATTCCACCGATTTGGGGATTAGCGTTAGGGTTTCGGTTCCTATTCTTCGTCCCCGAGTTTGAGTCACGGGTTTAGGGTTCGGATCAAGCGGTCTTGAGGCCGAGCCCCTTCTATCTTCACCCGTTTAGGGTTAGGGTTAAGGAACCCCTTCTATCTGCTCAGATCCGAAGGATCTAATCCGTTCTTTCTTTTCTGTTCTTTTGATTCTCTTCCCGTGCGTCAGCAAGCCGGCGGCGGGTGCTCCATCCCGCGTGAGGCGGTAGTGACGGCGGCGGGGAAGCCCTGGTAAGACTTCCCCGGACCGTCCAATTTCTTTAGGGTTAGGGTTTGGGTTCACTTTTCCGAGTCGAATTCGGTTCTTCATCTTTGTTTTTCCTACTCGATCTACACGGAACCCGCTCTGATACCAATGTTATTACTTTGGACCATCTAGGTGTAGATCAGAGGGTGATTTCTATTCTTTTCGGAATAAATAAGTGGATGATCTTGGGACACGAACTAGAAAGGGTGACTAGAGGAAGAGAGAGAGAGAGGTGCAGAGGTATCTGACCGTCAGTCTTGGAGGAGGAGTCCACCGTGGTTCTCACCGTGGTGGTGGTGGTGAAGTCGTAGACGTCCAGTGATGGTGAAGAGATAGCAGTGACGTCCCGGTAGCGGCGTGGACGTCGGGGTGGTGCAGGGGCAATGGTGAAGATGCTGGCGGTGCTTCCCGTCGCTGGCAGTGCCTCCCTCTGGATCGAATTAGGGTTAGGACAGTGGGGTTGTTACTGTAGCGGTGAACCTCGTGTCAAGAGCCGTTTGCCCCACCTCCTCTTTATAGGCACTGTGCGACGGGGGCCCACCAGCCACTAGATGGCTGAACGTCCCCGATTAAGATGCGGTCAAGGGGTCCGTCTCAACCGTTGGGTCAAGACGGATGAGATCAATTCTAACAGAACCCGATCGCTGCATCATTGCATGTGTGGGACAGTGGGCGTGCTGTTATTGCGACGTGCGGCGGTAGCGGCTATAAACTGACAAAGGGCCTCCGGGGTCGTCGGGGTGTCGTGTTGTGTGCTGCATTGCAGGTGGTTAAGGCGGTGGTGGGGGCCGTGCTGGTGCTGGGGGACGGTGGCGTCCGGCGGGGCACCGACGTGTTGAAGGCGCTGGCGCTGGGCGCCAAGGCAGTCATGGTACGTACGTACGCAGCTCCTCTCCTCTCGCCGAGCAAGGACTTGCTGGGCATGCACGGGCAGTTTCGGAAGAGGAACCGAAACGTGGACAGTTGGTTGGTTGGTTCGTTCGTTCTGACGAGGATGAGCGCGTGCGTTTGCAGGTGGGGAGGCCAGTGTTCTACGGGCTGGCGGCGCGCGGGGAAACCGGTGCGAGGCACGTGATCGAGATGCTCAACAAAGAGCTGGAGCTGGCCATGGCGCTCTGCGGCTGCCGGAGCGTCGCGGAGGTCACCAGGGCGCATGTCCAGACCGAGGGCGACCGGATCAGGGCCCTGCTGTGACTGAGTCTCTAAGTGAGGCTGCGACCCAGCGAGCGACCAATCTGGACGGACGAACTGAATCCATTTATACTAATACTATACTACACAAGAGTCCGACCATCGTGCTGTCAGGGTTGCGATATATGATTCGTGCTGTCAGGGTTGCGATATATGATTATATGAACGTGAGGGCATGTGATGTGACATTGATTATTGCCTCCACAAATATGCTTTGTGCGTCGCCAAGATCCAACTTACTATTACCAGAGCCTGGGCTAGATTAAGCTTTCAGTGATTACCTGCTCAACATATCTTGAGAGCTACTTTTCAGCCATAGAATAGTGTTTTTCTTTTACAATATTTCAACATAAGCATTAGCATAAGTCAAATTTCAGCATAAGCGAACACGTGAGAACATTATCATGGAGCAAGTCTCGTAGATGCTGTTGCTGAGAGCGTGTGGGCTCACTTTGTTTGGTCTTCACCGATGGATGCTTTGCTCTATGGGTGGATGCTTTGCCACCATGACTTTGTCTATCTTGTAGGTGAACCTTTGCGTTGATTCTTTTGTTGCAGGCTCGGTTGTAGGTCTTGGGTGTTGAGGGCAATTGCAATTTCCCCTTCTTTCTCTCTTCCTATGTTTATTCCAGGTCATTCATCACTAGCTTGGTGGTTTGTAATCTGTGCTATGAGGGTTCTCTAACAGCTATGATTCACTCCTCTTAATGAAAAACAAACTATATTCCCCGGTCGCAAAAAAAAATATCATGGAGCAAGTAGTAACATTTCAAGCTCTACCCTCCAAGTGACACAAAATTACTTCTTCATATGCTTTCCATATGCATTTCATGTAAACCTCTTCTTCATATTCTCCTTCAAGTGCCTAAATACAATGGTCACCCAACGCATCGTCTCGGACCCTCACGTCATCTCGGGCAATTCGAGGGGTGCTCGGCCGCCGTCGCCGAGGCCTGTACCGTCCGGCCGCAGCGAGCGGTGGCGACGGGCAGCGGTGGTGCCCCTAAAAAGCTACGAAAGATTCCAAATCAAGAATAGTGGAATTCAAACCACACAGGTCCAGCCTTATAACTACTCCTTAGGAGAATAGGGCTCCGTATCTCACCTTTAGGTCCTGTTGGGCACAACTTCATCACAGGCTCTTTAAGCTGTTTGGAGCCGTTTTGCGCTAAACGAGGTACAACAAAATAGCTCCACCTTCGGAATATGGATAAATTCCGAGATGATCTTGCATGGGCAACATATCTTTCTAGATCATTATAAGCATATATGTTTTATGAGTAAAGTGCACCGGTGGTCCTCGAACTTGTTTGGCTGTGTCATCCCGGTCCCTAAACTCGCAAATCGATCGTTCAAGTCCTCAAACTTATTTATCTGTGTCATCTTAGTCCTTAACTCTCAAATCGCTCGTTTAGGCCCTCAAAGTTGTTCGGCTTAGGTCCGTAAACTTACGAATCACCCGTTTAGATCCGCAAACTTATTCAGTTCTATCATCTCGGTCCCTAAATATTGTAAACTTGTAAATTCAATATATATTTATAGAACTGTTCAAAAATTATAAATCTAATTTGGTTAGACTTTTGGTAACATGTACTTTAAATTAGAATAAAAGAAATCATCATGTATTTTCTATTATAAAAATATATGTGACTATTTAATCATGTAACTACATAGTTAAAAATAGAAAGTACATGGTGATTTCTTTTATTCTAATTTAAAGTACAAGTTATCAAAATTAGACTTATAATTTTGGGATAGTTCTATAAATATATATTGAATTTACAAGTTTACAATATTTACAACATTTAGGGACCGGGTTGACACAACTGAAAAAGTTGGAGGACCTAAACAGATGATTTGCATGTTTATGGACCTAAATGGTACAGTCAAATAAGTTTGAGGGCCTAAATGAGTGATTTGCGAGTTTAGGAATCGGGATGATACCGATATGTTTGAGGACCTAAACGGTCGATTCGTGAGTTTAGGGACTGTAATGACACAGCCGAATAAATTCGAGGACCGCTAGCACACTTTATATTATAGACCAACACATATCATGACTTTGCACAACTACTTTTGCAACGTTCAGATGAAACACATAAAATATACATCTGAAACGCATGAAACACACGGTTGCAACGTGTGCTCATTTACATGCTGCTTAGGTAAATGGAGGCTCATCGGCGTGGAGCTCGATGCCACGGAGTGGCGACGAGGTCGTCGATGCAAAGCTCATTGGAGGACCTCGGCGGTGGGCGCAACAGGTAGACGGAGCGCGGCCGTGGCGGGCGGCACGGTGGAGGCAGCGAATCCGTGCAGGCGAGGCGCGTGACGGAAGGGAGCAAGTGTCGCAGGCGAGTGTGAGCGGCGTGGGCGGGAGCAGCAAGGCGGAGTGGGTGCGCGGCGTCCGGATCGACGAACGCATGCATTTAGGGCCTGTTCGGCTGGTATTAAAGCTGGCTGATAAACCGACTGAAGTTGTTTTGTTGTGAGAGAAAAATGCTGTAGATTCGTGGCCGCTGCCTCCATGCGCATGTCGTTTGGTGGCGCCCCCGCCCTGCATCTACGCCACCGTTCGCTCACCACTGTAAAAGCCGCCTCAGCTGGACGCCTGGACTCGTGCTCGCCGCCGCCACGAGCTCAACGCCCCGCACACCGGCCCGCGCGCCCCCGTCAGCCATACCCGTGCTCGCCACGCCGACCGTCTTGCCTTCCCCGCGCTCGCCACACGTACGGCTACAAGCTCGTGCACCGCCGCACGGGCAACCCACCGCTGGCCGCCTCGCCCGTGCGTGTCGCTTGGCCCTCGGCGCCTCGCCTCGGCCACGCCACGCACGTTCCGAACACGCCGCAGCGCCCCTGGCCGACCAATGGGTTGGGCTGCGCCAGTGGGCTGTGCAGATCAATTTGTTCGCCCAAATCACCACCGTCCCTCTCCCTCCGGGCGCCGCTGCGGCCTGCTTTGCTCCCCACCTCTCATTCCTGATGGTGTGCCCCACTTCTCGTTCCTGATGGGTTAGATCGTGGATTCGTGGTGGAGGCAGATTCGTAGATGGGTGTCGTTGGTGGACAACGGCACCGACCTGGAACCGGAAGCCGTGTCTGAGCACCCTGGTCTCGTCCTAATTTTTTACAATTTAGTCTGTTTTTTAAGAAAACTTACGTCTAACTTTCTAGAAGACTTAAACTTATCTTTAACCCTGAGGTCAGCGTTAGGACTCATGACGTTAGGGTAACACGTCTCGGCGCCACAGATCACAGATCTTGACTCCGAGATGTCTGACCGTGTATAGCAGAGCATTCTAGGTGGCGTTGACGTGACCGATACCTCGGCGCCATGTATTCTGACGTTGAGCATGAATTCAGAGCGCGGTGGAGCAGGCGGCGGAGGTCGCTGAGGTAGCTGCTCTGCTAGACCGGGGCCCTACTGAAGTGAAGCGACTGCAGGATCACAGGGAACAGACAGGGGCATCTGTTCCAGAAATTAAAGGCCCGGTCAAGAGTTCGGGTGTGTTTAGTCGGGTGAATTTAGTAATTTGGGCTATTGTAGCATTTTCGTTTTTATTTGACAATTAGTGTTCAATCATGGACTAATTAGGCTCAAAACGTTCGTCTCGTAATTTCCAACCAAACTGTGCAATTAGTTTTTTTTCGTCTACATTTAATGCTCTATACACATATCGTAAGATTCGATGTGATAGGTACTGTAGCACTTTTTTGGATTTTGGGTAGCAACTGAACACGCGCTTCATGGAATGCCAGCAACTCATCAGCTGTTACCTGTCTACCAGCTCCATTGCTTGCAGCAATAACGACCCCCGTAAGTACCACTACCACAGTACCAGTTCTGCAAAGATCGATAGATGCGGTTGCAGTAACACACTGACCCTGGCCTTCATCAGATCGATCCCATGCCCCTGGTTCGCGCCAAACCTGTACAAACCCAGCGGCAGCGGCTTAAGGTCCGGTTTAGTTCCTAAAAATTTTCATCCTAAATTATCACATCGAATCTTGCGCCACATACGTAGAGTATTAAATATAAACAAAAAAACTAATTGCACAATTTGATTGAAAATCGCGAGACGAATGTTTTAAGACTAATTAGTCCATGATTAGTCATAAGTGCCACGGTAACTAATATGCGCTAATGATGGATTAATTAGCCTTAACAAATTCGTCTCGCAGTTTCCAGACGAGCTATGTAATTAGTTTTTTATTAGTATCCAAAAACCCCCTTTCCGACATCCAAAACATTCAATATGACATTAAAAAATTTTATTTCACCAACTAAACATAGCTTAAATTTCCGCTGTACGTGCGCAGTAACTGCAGTCTCTCTCTCAATCTCTCCCTGCAACTGTAACCTACTGTGCAAACCTAACAGCATTGAATCATCATCAGTTCATCACCATCCTGGATTCCTGGTTGTGGTGCTACCAAGCATGCATCGAGCCGACGACGATGCTACTTCTAGGACCTCTTCACACCGGCCTGCTCTCCTGGGCCTGGCTATAAGTAGCAGCGCCAGAATGCGACCTCACCGACATTTTGGCAAGCTCCATCATCCCAGATTGGCATGGGATCGATCTGATGAAGGGAAAATCACATGAACATGAAGGCCAGGGTCAGTGTGTTACTGCATTCGGATCCTGAGATTTACTACTACCGCATCTATCGATCTTTGCAGAACTGGTACTGTGGTAGCGGTACTTATGGGTCGTTATTGCTGTAAGCAATGGAGCTGGATGATGAGTTGCTGGCATTCAATGAACTCTTGATCGGGCCTTTAATTTCTGGAACAGAAGCCCCTGTTTGTTCCCTGTGAACCTGCAGTCGCTTCACTTCAGTAGGGCCCCGATCTAGCAGACCAGCTACCTCAGCGACCTCCAGTGCCCGCTCCACCGCGCTCTGAATCCATGCTCGGCGTCACTATTCTGACGTCGAGATATTGATCACGTCAACGTCACCTAGAATGTCCTATTATGCATAGTCAGGCACATTGGAGCTAAGATCTATATCGCCGAGACGTATTATCTCGACGCCATGAGTCCTGATACCGACTTCAGCGTCCAAAGATGAGTTTAAGTCTCCCAGAATCAAACATAAATTTTCTAAAAAAAAAGCCAAATTTAGAAAATTGTGGCGGCTCGTCTCGTCGCTACAGAGTCGCTGACGTCGCTGATGCTTCTGCTCTGCTTCGGTTAAGGGTGTGCTACTGGCTGGTGACAAGATTTGGTTAAATTTGCCCCCATTTTTTAGGCACAGAAGGTGTTTGCGGTTTGATACCAAGTGAAATTTAACGATGTTCATTTGAGTTTAATGGCAAAGCGACAATAATGGCACCGGAAACTAAAATTACGAACCAACGACAATCATCGTCGTATTCGGCTTATAAGCCACGGTTTATCAACCAACGAACAGTATTTTTTTTCATACCAAATCAGCCAACGGTACTTTCAACCATAACTTATAAGCCAAACAAGCCCAAACGAATAGGGCGAACGAAGGAAGTCTATAATTTTCAATGGCACGAGAGAGAAGAGTATACAATCAATGGCATTAAAGGAATTTTCTCCGTTCTTAGATCTGTGCAAGTTCAGCTATACAGTCTGTTCGGCTTGGCTTATACGATCGTATAGGATCGTGGATTATAAGCTGGAATAATATTTTTCTCTCACACCAAACCAGCCAGCAACAAATAATCCACGATCGTTTACGACGAAATGAACAGGCTGATAGTGTCCTAAATTTCCAAGGTAGTTTGGTTTCCTTCACATGTCAATGTTTTGCTGGACCGCGGATAATCGTCATGTTCGCTTAGCTTATAAATCGTACTTTTTTAGTCAACAAATAATATTTTTCTCATTTAATAAATCAGTCAACAATATTTTCAATCTTAACTTATCAGCCTAGCGAATACCTAATGCCTATTGTCCTTTACACTGCAGCCCCAGCACAGGAAGATGATTTGTCAGTGATAGGCACGAGAAAACGACACATGTGTCTTAAAGTCTAATGTAAGGCAGGCATACGAAATATATTTTTAGCTTCTTGTGTTTATACTTTTAGTTCCACAAGAATTTTTGTCAACTAAACAAAATGTATTTATACTTTTATACCACCTTGTGTTGTTTCTTATATAATGACACATTATCTACTTAATAATTACACACAATCTAGCCCATTGAAATTGATGGTTATTCAGCTAAACATGATTCAGAGTTAACAAAAATCAGGCAACTTGAACATAACGAAACCATATTCAAGGAGGGTGATGTTATCATCCAAGCACGGTACCTAAAAAAAAGAGGGTTTTCGATGAACAAGCAGGAGATTTATTATTTTAGTTCACTGTTAGGGAAGAGGGTAAGAGTGGTAGGTGGAGCATTATTGTCGATTTTGATTCCAGGACCAGGATGCGGCCAGCACTGAGTTTCTGTTTCTGACATCACACCGGGGAGGCAAGCACTAACCTCTGAACCTGCTGCGTTCCACTCATCTTTCTGCCATCCTTGATTGCAGTCCTTCCTCCCCCAAGGTATGGGGCTGCGGCTCACTGTTCCTTCTTTAATTCACTCATGTAGTCATGTATGAGTTTTTTTTTTCTCTTTGTTTTTTGTGTACCAATCATGTGGAAAAAGCCTGTCTGCATCTTCTTGATTTTTGCCGAACCCTAGGTGGATGACCATGTTAGATGCTGCTGCAAATCTTGAATGCTCCCCAACTGTAAGAAATAAAAGACATTGCCATACTAGACGGCCTGCCAATTTGTACAGTCCGCGTCTATATCCGGCGTTCCCCCAGATATGGGGTTTATCTTGAATTCAGTGGGACACAAGTTCGGTTGTGTTTCTTGAGAAAACTATCTTTCGGCCCGTGTTTAGTTCACATCGAATCTTACGATACATGTATGGAGCATTAAATGTAGACGAAAAAAAAACTAATTGCACAGTTTAGTTGGAAATCGCGAGACGAACGTTTTGAGCCTAATTAGTCCATGATTGAACACTAATTGCCAAATAAAACGAAAGTGCTACAATAGCCAAATTCCAACTTTTCAACCAACTAAACACGGGCTCAGTTGTGTTGGCCTTCTAACAAGCGCCACTTCAAGTTCACCACTTTGGACCTGACTACTTATTACGATGAGTGATCAAGTAGGAAAATCTGGACTTCCCTGTGCTTTGTAGTCCTGCAGATGCTTAGTATTCTAACCATCTCAGTTTATTTAACCTTTGCAGCAGAAGATAGCAGTATGTTTGGTCCTAACTTAGATATATGTATCTGAAAGCTTAAGTATTTTTTGAAGAGAAGGTGTCTGGAAACTTGAGTGACTGCATGGGTTTCAGCTATAGCAGAGTCTTACTTGTCCTTAAAGACAGAGAAGAGATTAATTCACAGTTTAGAAAGAATAGGTGTTATGGGCGCATCTTATCATTTATGTGGGGAGGGGAACATCTATTGTGGAAATTGGAATATTCCCTTGCTAAGTCTGTATGATTGTGGCACAGGAGTAGTATACATAAATACATCAAAGGGCAGCATGCATTTACATGTATTTAGCATGCCAGCGCACTTCTGAAGAATGAAGTGTGATGAATGCTGAACAGATTGAGTTCTGTTTCAGTTGTGATGAGTAGGACCGAGACTAGATCTGAACAGTAATTTCAGAATCATTTTAGTTTTCTCGTTTCCCCTTCATGGCCCACTGTTGATTACAGATCAAGAGACAAGAGTAGAAATCCACTCTGTTGCCTTTTGTTGTCTGGGCATTGTTGTGTCTAGCTCTAGCCAGAGTCGCTACAAAGGTATGAGCTGCAGTAGTTATTTTTTCAGTGCATAACTACTACACCTAAAACTGCGAATTGGAACACAATGTCTTCACTGAAAAGTGAAAACATACGTAGATCAATTACAATTAGTCAGTATGTCCTATATCTGGCGTTCCCCCAGATATGGGGGTTATCTTGAATTCAGTGGGACAACCATTCGGTTGTGTTTCTTAGAAAAATACTTTCAGTTGCGTTGGCCTTCTAATAAGTGCTACTTGAAGTTTACCACTTTGGACCTGACTACTTATTACGACGAGTGATCAAGTAGGAAAATCTGGATTTCCCTGTGCTTTGGAGTCCTACAGATGCTTAGTATTCTAACTATCTCATAGCCTTTGCAGCAGAAGATAGCACTATGTTTGGTCCTCGCTTAGATGTATGTGTCTGAAAACTTTGGTATTTTCTGAAGAGTGGTCTGAATTAGCAGTCTTGCGTCCTTAAAGATAGAGAAGATATTAATTCAAAGTTTAGAAAGAGTAGGTGTTATGGGTGTAAAAAATTTTAGACCATAGAGCTAAAGCTACTGTGAAATCTTAGTTTGGGTCCACATGCAGTTATGGTGCCTTGGACACAGTTGTTCCTCAGCGCTGATTTGATTGAGCTCGAATTTCCCAAAATACTGAAACAAAATGGGCCTACCCACCTTGCGGTTACTAGAGTTAATGATCCTATGCCAGAGGAATAGCAACCATATATATGGGTAACATCTCTGGTGAAAATTGGAATATTCCCTTACTAAGTCTGTATGATTGTGACATAGGAGTGGTAGACATCAAAATATCGAAGGGCGGCATGCATTTACATGTATTTAGCTAGTCAGCACACTTCTGAAGAATGAACTGTGATGAATAGCTGAACAGATTGAGTTCTGTTTCAGTTGTGATGAGTAGGTCAGGGACTAGATCTGAACAGCAATTTCAGAGTCATTTTAATTTTCTCGTTTCCCCTTTATTGCCCAATGTTGATTACAGATCAAGAGTAGAAATCCATTTTTCTGCCTTTTGTTGTCTGTGCTTTGTTGTGTCCAGCTCTATCCAGAGTCACTACAAAGGTATGATCTACAGTAATTATTTTTGCACTACACAAATACTACACTTAAAGCTGTAAATTGGAATGTAATGTATTCACTGAAAACATATGTGGATGAATTAGTCAGTGTATCCTTTTACTTCTGATGGTTGAAATTTTCAGTTGCAATACTAGAATCTTCTGACTTCATCGAAACTGATTCATAAATTTTTGAGTTCACTTCAATATGTAGATGCTAGTTTTGTAACTTGGTACTTTCATTGCAGTACTACGTATGCATCTGGTAGTTTTGTTTTACCCTACATTTGCATTTCTAGGGCTCAATTGTTTTGGTTAAATGAACATGCCCTACTGTTTCTTAAAAGGGTTGTGAAGGGGTACAGTTGGCAAAGACGAGGCATCGGAAATTTACATTTTATACCAAAAATAGTAGTATGGCCACACTTGTTTGGTTATCTTAAATCTTCTTCTGATGCCCAATATGTAGAGATTCCTCCTGATCTGTTGTGCACACTTAGAGAAAAATTGTATTGTAAACTTCAGATCAATATCAATCTACTTTGCTTAACTCTACCATCTACTGGTTTTGGACTAGTTTGAACAGTTGAGGAACAATGTATAGTGGTAACGTCCATTCCAAATAAAAGGCTAGAAGTGAAATGACTATACTAGAGTTTTTATTTTTGAAGCATGCAAGTATCCTAAACTTTCGTATTGTCCAAATTGAAATGATTTAGTGCCTGCACTGAAAAAGGAACCTATTGTTGGCTCTTTTTCTTAATTTTCTAAACCAATGTATAACTGTAATTGCAATATAAGAATGACCTTTTTAACATGTTAATGTAGCCGAATGGAGGATAATCTACCAATTAATGTCTGGGAATATCAAAAACTCGCCAAGAAAGCACTACCAAAGATGCACTATGATTATATCAATGGGGGAGCAGAGGATGAGTATACACTGAGGGAGAATATTGCAGCATATGGAAGAACTCTGTACTGTTCACCTCACCAATTATTTACAACCTCATTAAAAAGTGGTTCCTTACTTTTCAGCGTGTATTACACAGGTTACGGCCACGGGTCCTTATAGATGTGAGTAAGATAGACATGTCAACAAGCTTGTTAGGATATAATATGCCATCGCCAATGATTGTCGCTCCTACAGGGGCACACAAATTAGCAAATCCAGAAGGTACAAAATCAAGTCATCCAAGTTTTAAGTGATAAAACTTGCTATTATCTCCACAACCCTTGGTTAAATGTTCATTTCAGGGGAGGTGGCCACAGCAAGAGCTGCCGCAGCATGTAACACCATAATGGTAACTGCTGAATTTGTTTTTGGGGGTCATCTGGTGATGTACTCGTCTTTAGACCCTATGTAGATTGTTACACATGTTCATATATGTCAATATGTCATACAGGTGCTTTCCTTCTCATCAAGCTGCAGAATCGAGGAGGTTGCCTCCAGCTGCGATGCCATTCGCTTTTATCAGTTATATGTATGATGCGTTGGCATTGATCTTTTTTAGTAAATTCCCCTTTCTGCTGCTACCTGGTTTCTGAAAAATTCGTTTGTGTACCTTAGATGTGCAAGAGAAGGGATGTTTCGGCAACATTGGTACGGCGGGCTGAGAGTTTAGGATTCAAGGCAGTTGTTTTGACAGTTGACAGGCCTGTGCTTGGTAGTCGTGAAGCAGATATTAGAAACAAGTACAGTGCTTGTTATCTTTGTTGAAATCTCCTAAAGTTCAGTGAAATTATGTTCTTTTACAAATCATAATTCCAGTTTCCTAACCCATTGTTACTGAGGTTAAAATCTTCAATTACTCTATCCATTCCAAATTATAAGATGTTTTGGTTTTTCTAGATATATGCACTTAGATATACATTTTGTCTAGATACATAGTGAAAGCTATGTGCGTAGAAAAAAAAGTCTTATAATTTGGAATGGAGGTAGATCGTCAATACATTTATAGCTTCAACAACACTATGTTGCAAAAATTTCCCTTTTGTTTTATTTTGGGATGTTCTGTAACTGAGCTGATTGTTCATGCAGGATGATTGCTCCACGGTTTGTAAACCTTGAAGGTTTAATGTCATCAGACAACGACATAGAAAGTGCTGTGAGTGAAACATTTGCTCGATAAATCTCTGGTTTAGAGCTACAAAAATTCGTTCACAGTGGACGAACTCCTTTCTTTCTGAAAAACTGAACCATTATCGTCTCGCAATCTTGATCGTGTTGTTAGGAAGGTGGCTCCAAGCTGGAACGATTCTCATGGGAGACGCTGGATCCATCATTGTCATGGAAGGTACGTACAGATAACACATAGCAGACTGTGGCCGTGCCATAAACTTTCTTGAATCTCGAGTTCCATAGCATGTGGTCTGGCACCTACGGTACTGGGCAAGCATATGGAACAGTTATGGGTGGTGCATGGACGCATCAACATCGGGCATAAGGGCTGACACTGGATACTGAAAACCTGTTCTTTGAGCAGCCGTATGGCACTTAATATAACATGCTGGTATAGCGACCGTTGGCCTACTGGCATAGTGGCATCTTTCTCCTGTGATCCTGTCCAATGGACACGTAGTGCCCTTGAATTGCATGCATCGCCGTACTTGGTCACAGCGGCCTTGGATCACTGTACAGGCGACCATGCCATGACGGGCCGTCTTGCCGGCAATTAAACGGCTAGTGGGTTGATGGGGTGTGTTTTTGCTGAATTTGTGCGTGCAGGACGTGGAGTGGCTCAAGTCCATCACCAACCTGCCGATCCTGCTCAAGGGCATCGTCACCGCCGAAGACGGTAATGAACGATAACTAGCATAATATATACTCTATCAGTGTATCAGCGTTGGATTACTGGCATGCATGGTGCTGAACCGGAGAACTGGTATGGTCTCACTGTATGTGTCACTGAACTCTGATGACTCCGGCGGCGTTGGGCAGCGAGGAAGGCCGTGGAGGCGGGGGTGTCTGGCGTGATCGTGTCCAACCACGGCGGCAGGCAGCTGGACTATGCGCCGGCCACCATCTCGGCGCTCGAAGAGGTAATAACTGGCCGCCGGCCGACCGACCACATTTATCCTCCTGACTCGCGCCACGCATTTACCCGATCGATCGCTGCACGTGTGGCGTGTGGGACACAGTCAGCGTTTGGGCGTGCTGTTATTGCGAAGTGCTTCTGTAGCGGCCGTATACTGACAAAGGACCGCCGGGGTCGGGTGTCGTGCGCTGAATTGCAGGTGGTTAAGGCGGTGGAGGGGGCCGTGCCTGTGCTGGTGGACGGTGGCATCCGGCGGGGCACCGACGCGCTGAAGGCGCTGGCGCTCGGCGCCAACGCTGTCATGGTACGTATGCCGCTCCTCTCCGAGTCCGACTTCTTGCAATTGGGCATGCACGGGCTGTTCGCCTGTTAGATCAAAGACATTCGCCGGGCTTTATTGAAAGCTTATCGAACGAAAGCCCATGATCCAGTGCTGGGAGGCCAGCTTATAATGGAGTTCAGACACCTATTACAGAGTTTTAAGTTCGAATAACAAAAGAACTCAACCAACACCTCCACCCAGATCTCACAGCAACTCAAGACACACTAAACTTGGCACACAGCAAAGCGCCTGTTTCGGAAGAGAAACCTTACCGTGGACAATTCGTTCGTTCTGACGAGGATGAGCGTGTTTATTGCAGGTGGGGAGGCCGGTGTTGTACGGGCTGGCGGCGCGCGGGGAAGCCGGCGCGAGGCACGTGATCGAGATGCTGAACAAAGAGCTGGAGCTGGCCATGGCGCTCTGCGGCTGCCGGAGCGTTGCGGAGGTCACCAGGGCGCACGTCCAGACCGAGGGCGACCGGATCAGGGCCCTGCTGTGATCCCGCGACCATCCGGACGGACGGACTTCCTGAATCACATAGGCGTTGTTTAGCTGCGTAAAGTTTGAAGGTGTCGTATGGAGCGTTCGGTACCGAATCCGTCAGCCGCAGGCCGAATTTATTAAACCTAATTAATCTATCGTTAGCACTTGTGTTACTGTAGCACTTTATTATCAAATCATAGAGTTTAAAAGATTCGTCTCGCAAAGTAGTCGTAATCTGTGTAATTAGTTATTTTTTTAATTCTATATTTAATACTTTATGTATATGTCTAAACATTATAAACTTTTGGAAGAGGAACTAAATAAGACCATGATGCTTTGCTACTACTACATTAATACTACAGACTACAGAGTCCGATCATTCATCATGTTCGTTTGGGCTTGTTTGGCTGATAAGGCATGACTGAAAGTACTATTGATTGATTTGGTGTGAGAGAAAAATATTATTTGTTGGTCGAAAAAGTACGGCTTATAAGCCAAACAAGCCCAAACAAACAGGGTATTATGCTCGCTGTCAGTGTTGCGATATGAATGTGAGGGTATGTGATTGACATTGATTGCTGCCTCTAGAAATAAGCTTGAGCTATTTTTTAGCTATGGAATAGTATTTTTCTTTCACAATATTTTAATATAAGTATCAGCATAAGTTAAATTTCAGCATAAACGAACAGGGTGTAAGATTCAACTTACTATTTCCAGAACATGAGCTGGATTAAGCTTCAGTGATTTCCTGCCCAAAGTGCTCAACGTATGTTGGGACTTCGGAGCCCTGTCCCGAATACATGAGAATATCGACGTGGAGCAAGTAACATTTCAAGCTAGGCACAAATAACACAAAATTGAACTCGTAACGCGTATCGTAAGGGCGTGAACCGTGAACAGAGAAATAACGTCAGCCTTATGCCATGTACTTCTATGATCTTGTCTGACGTGGAAGAGATAGAAATTAAAATATCGTCTTGTATCTGACGGATGGTTTGAGAGCACGAGTGAAAACTTTATAGACAATAGTACACACGTGAACACACATACTTAAACCCTATCTCTATGAGTGAGCACCTTCGAAGGCTCCTCGCTATCGACGGGATGTCGCCTACCACTGAAAGGGTGAGCACCTCCGAAGGACTGAGCCGACAGATTTCGAGATTCAGGAAGTCACCACAGGTGTCACGCTGTCGACGGGGACGTCGCCTACCACTGAAAGCATAACGTCATTAAATCCTAAAAAAACTAGAAAAATACGAGCACTCATGCCAAGTCGAGGACTTAAGCCCGGGTGAACAGGTTCCACCACAAGGAACCCAACGTACTGATCTATGATCAGTTCGCTTCCATTTAGAATTTTTGAATGACCTCATATGTTGAAATGGTCTACACCAAAATATAATTCTTGATGCGATCTACAAATATGTGGTTGTATAATTCTCGATGCGATCTACAAATATGTGGTTGACAATTTTTTCATTTAAAATCATTTAGAGTCACAAATACTTATTTTTATTTTCTTGGATTTGAAAATTAAAAATTTAGAATTCTCAAAGGACCTCAAATGTTGACTTGTTGTATACTAAAGTTGGGATGCTCAGTGTGGTCTACCATTTTGTAGTTGACAAATTTTTTTATTTAAATTATTTGGAGTACTAAATATTCGTTTTTTAAATTATCATAATTGAGATCCATTCAATTTTTCAAACGTTCTCGAACGGATACTTACCAAAAGTTCGATACTTATCAAAATTGCAGCGCTCAATAAGATTTAAACTTTATAGCTAAAACGTTCTATATTTGAGATCGTAAATATTCAGAAATGGTTTGTACCGAATACTTTCCCTGTTCGTCTATGTGCACGTAAAATTTGAGCTTAAAAAAACTCTTCTTAAAACTTTGTGCAACAAAGAAAATGGAAAAATCAACATAAGGCTCAGGGTGGACGTGGACCCGTTGAAGTTCACGAAAATTCCCACAAAGGCACAAACTATATGCATAGGTGGAGCATATAATCATCTATGTGCACGTCAAATTTGCGCTTAAAAAACTTGTTTAAAACTTTTTCAATAAAAGGAAAAGAAAAAATCAACATGATAATGGTTCCTTTGCTTTTTTTTTTCCTTGCAAAATTTTTATGCGCACTACGTCGATGGGACCACTGGAGCCCTAGGAGCTCAGAGCACTATGAAATGTTGGGTCCTGTCATCCTGTGTCTCGCCCTCTCTCTACCTGAGCTTTTGACATCCCACCAAGGGGGCAATGGTGTGCCAGTGAACTTTTATACAACATACTCCGTATCAACCACAGCGATATTTGCAACGTCAGAATGGCCTCTTGATGTAGCAGGAATGGAGGATAATCTATCAGTCAATGTCCGGGAGGATCAAGAGCTCGCCAAGAAAGAACTGCCAAAGATGCACTATGATTACTTCAGTGGGGGTGCGGAGGATGAGTACATTCGGAGGGACAATATCGCAGCATATGGAAGAATTCTGTATTGTTCACCTCACCAGTCACCACTAATTCTGAACCTCATTCAGAAGTAGGACCTGAACCTCATTCGGGAGTATCAAGAGCCCACGGGTCCTTGTGGATGTCAGCACGATAGACATGTCCACAAGCCTATTAGGAATTGATATGCATGCCGTCACCAATAATTGTCATTCCAACAGGGGCACACAAATTAGCAACTCCAGAAGGTACAAAAGCTCAAACTCATCGAAGTTTTGAATGATAGAATATGTCATCTGAGGATTGGTGCTATACATTCAGAGTTTCCCTTTATATTTCATCAGCTGAATAGCTGTAATAACGTTGTAAAAAAATCATGGCTGTGTGCGGCTGCAGAGGCCGGAAACAATTCCATTTTCTTAAAAAAAGCAGGATTGGTGCCATCTCCACAAACTCTTGGTTAAATTCTCATTTCAGGGGAGGTGGCCACAGCGAGAGCTGCAGCAGCATGTAGCACCATAATGGTAACTGCTGAAATTTTTCTTTTAAGGGTCATCTAATGATGTACTCATTTTTATGCCCTCTGTAGATTCTTGCACATTTTCTTATATGCCATACATGTTCTGTCATTCTCATCCAGCTGCAAGATAGAGGTTGCTTCCAGCTGTGACGTACGCCATCCGCTTCTATCAGTTACATGTATGTATGAGGCCCCTCTTTCCGTGGCCACCTGACTTCTACAATTTTCCTTTTGTGTATGTACCTAATAAGGTGTACAAGAGAAGGGATGTTTCAGCAACATTGGTGTAGCGAGCTGACAGTTGACACGCCTGTGCTTGGTAGGCATGAAGCTGACATCAGAAACAAGTACAGTGCTGATCAGAGTGATTTTGTTTCTCGAGATCTCCTGAAGTTCAGCGAAACTATGTTCTTTGCAAATCACATTTCAATAGTTACGCAATGCTACTGAATGCTAAAATTTCATAAGCTATATCTTCCCGTGTCATATCATGATCCTCAATCATGTACTTAGAGCATTTCAATAGCTTGAACATCACAACGTTGCAAAAAAAAGAAAGAAAAGAAGATCCCACTTCTATTATTTGTGATTCTGTGTGCCTGAGCTGGCTGTTCATCCAGGATGATCGCTCCAGTGTCCCCAAACCTTGAAGGTCTAATGTCATTCGACGACGATCTTGACACTGTGAGTGTAACATTTGCTCGATAATACAAGTGGTCCATCAGAAGTACAAAAGCTTGTTCAATCATAGTGGGTCGTCTCCATTATCTAAAATAGTTACTCTGTCTGTTTCCTTTCTGAAAGACTAAACCACTGTCATCTTGATGATAACCCAGGACCAGGAGGAAGGCGGCTCCAAGCTGGAACGGCGGGCGCGCGAGACGCTGGATCACTCATCGTCGTGGAAGGGACTGTACGTAGAGCGCAGCGCAACCGGTGGCCGTGCCATAAATCTCTTGAACCTTGAATGCCCTAGCATGTGCGAGCGCCCGCCCCCATGCGCAGTGTACTAGTACTTGGCAAGCATACGGACCAGTTATGGGCGCCAAGGACGCGTCCGCGTCAGGCACCAGGTCGCTATACCGGATACTGAGAGCCTGCTCTGTGATCAGCTGGGAGCAGCATATGGCTCTTAACATGCTGCCATAAAAACGGAGCTGCCTTTAGGACACTGATGACATTGGCTGCCTGCTGCGGCCTTGAATCGCAGTACCGGTGGCCATCCGTCCATGCATGGCGTGATGGCCTGATGGGCCGGGTGCAGTAGTCTTGCCGGCCGGCGGGGCAATTATGTGGCGTGTATGGTGGTTGATGGCGTTTGTTAGTTTGTGTCCCTGAATTTGTGTGTGGTTGGTTGCAGAGCATGGAGTGGCTCAGGTCCGTAACCTGGCTGCCCATCCTGCTCAAGGACTTCCGTCGGTAATGAAATCACTTCACTACGTATCAGCGTTGAATTGCTGAGTGACGAGATGCTGATAATCGGCGCACTGGAAAATGGTAATTTCCTATATTGGTCACTGAATGAACTCTGACTCTGCGGCGGCGGCGCTGGACAGCCAGGAAGGCCGTGCAGGCAGGGGAGGCCGGCGCGACGGCGCCCGGCAGCTGGACTACGCCCCGGCCACCATCTCGGTGCTCGAAGAGGTAGCAGACGGCACGGACGTTCCCACATGCAAACACAGCGCATGCAAACACAGCGCATGGACTTCGGCAACGTGCGGTGATCAGTTGCACGATGCGTCTCGAAAGCTGACAGCGTTCGGTGATCAGTTGCACGATGCGGCTCGAAAGCTGACAGGGGGATTACCATCGACGGGCGGCGCTACATTGCAGGTGGTTAAAGGCGGTGGCCAGTGCCGGCCCAAGGGACAGGGCACGAGGTGCGACGGCCAAGGGCCCAAACGGAGGAGGAGCCCAAGCTCAAATATACAAACCTTCATGTCCTATAGTCTATTAGATATTAGCAAACTAATGAGAAGAAAGACATAAAACTGGCTAGGCGGCCCAAAAAGACAACATCGGTATTTCTTTCCTAGTTTCTTTCCCCACGACTCTCGGGTAGAGAGGAGACGAGGAGTCACGCTGCACACAGCACGCTCTGATCGTGAGTTCGCGACGTGCGGCTTACACACGCGGAGCTGGCGAGCCGCGCCGCCGCGAAGAGCTATACTACCGGAGACACGAACGCGGCGTACGAGGACGGCGACCAGGTAGGGCTCCACGACGACGACATCTTGATTCTTGGCTTCTTATGAATTGCGATCACCGATCAGTTGTTAGGCCCAAAGTATTTTTCCCTTTTTATTTTTAATCCAAATTAATTATTTGTATAGTATTTCAGACTTCCAGTACTTTGTACCCATATAGTCATATTTTTTTTCTAATTTAGGTGTTAGAATTTTAGAATGTTACCTAGAAACATTTGTCATGGGTAAGAAAAGAAAACAAATATATTGTTTTTTTTAATCTACATTGTTCTTCGATAATTATCATATATCTATAAATATATTGCTTAATCTACATTATTTCTCGATAATTATCAGACATGTTAAATTAAAAATATGTTATTGAATTTATTTTTGTTTTACAAGTAAAATTAACATCTATATATTATAAGATTTTATATATGATCAAGATGGCTCCTTACGACGAGATCTTTAAAATCCAGGACCGGCACTGGCGGTGGCGGGGGCCGCGCCGGTGCTGGTGGACGGCGGCGTCCGCGGGGGCACCGACGTGTTCAAGGCGCTGGCGCTAGGCCACCGCAGTCATGGTAAAGCAACAACTCCAGGTCACTCAAGATGGAACCGTGGCAAATTCTCGCGGGCGTCTGCAGGTGGGGGGACCGGTGTTCTTCGGGCTGGCGGCGCGTGGGGAGGCCGGCGCGAGGCACGTGATCGAGATGCTCAACGAGGAGCTAGAGCTGCCGGAGCGTGGCGGAGATCACCAGGCGGCACGTCCAGATCGAGGGCGACCAGATCAGAGCCCTCTTGTAAACCTGAGGCATTACCTGTTGTACCAGAACCTTCATCAGCTTTCAGCGAACCTGAACAACAAATCTTTGGTGCGGTGACCGGTGTACCACATTACAACATTGACAAACCCACAAAAAAGCAAGCTGGCGAGACACTTGCTGCAACTAAGAGCATACAGTTCACAAAATACGCTTAAAACAGAGCTATCCATTTGGCATAATAGAAAGGGGCCTGATTCACTCGCTGTCTCAGCTGAGTCAACACAAAATTGATTCTCATCTAGTAGCACGTAAAGAGTTCAATGCTACTACTCAAGCAGTGTCTACCAACGAGTTCTGATGATAACTAATATATGCCATCAACCATGCTGATTTACTCTTTACCCCCAGTTCGGGCCAGGGGCAGGTGCCGCATCAGGGGCAGCGCCTTGTTCCCATCCGGTGGCCGTTGGAGGAGCCGCGGCTGCATCCCAGACACCATCAGCAGGTGGAGCTGAAATTCACATGGGGAACTGTAAGAGCCACAGGTGTATGAAACTAAACAAAACAGATAATAAAAATAAAAGAAACAAGCAAATGAAACATTATTGAGTATACTCTATAGTGATCTAAAGCTTCCTCACAGTTACCCATAAAATCCTATATAATGAGACTAAACAAGCAGATAACCAGGCAATAATAAAAGTAAAAGAAACAAGCAAAATGTGATCAAACATTATTATGAGAATAGTAAATCTAAATCTGTAAAGATTTAAAGCTTCAACACGGTTACACATTAAAAACTATAGGTCAAAGGGCAACTTGTGATAAAAAAAATTGTTTGCATTTTAAGCCATGCTAGAAAAACATATCAAAGATTCATATCAAATCACCTTCTAGCTTTAGAAACACAGCAAGCTACTTCTAGGCAGACAAAAGGTAGAATAGAGCATCAACTATCAATAAATTGAACATTGTACCCTAGAAAAACTAAGCATGTGTAAACAGAATACTACTACAAAGATTAGAATGAATCGTCTTCAAATGCAAATCATATTACTATGAGAAGATAAACTGGACCTGGAGCAGCAGCCCAGTCTGCACCAGCAGCAGGAATGCCAGCAGGAGGAGCTGAAATTCACATGTGTAATTGTAAGCGCCACAGGTGTACTAAACTAAACAAGCAGATAACCAGGTAATAATAAAAGTAAAAGAAACAAGCAAATGTGATCAAACATTATTATGAGAAGAGTAAATCTATAAAGATTTAAAGCTTCAACACAGTTACACATTAAAACCGATAGGTCGAAGGTCTACTTGTGACAAAAAAAACGTTTGCATTTTAAGCCACGCTAGAAAAACATCAAAGATTCAGCTCAAGTCACCATCTAGCTTTAGACACACAGGACAAATTAAAGAAAGACTACAATTGATGAATACAATTTAAGGTACGAACCTAAATATCTAATACCCAATCATGGTATTAATTTTTAATTTGTAGGTGAACTAACATTTTAATATTGTTAACTAAAGAGGGACATCCAACACGCCCATATACTGCACAAAGTCAACTAAACTAGGACATAAAACAAACAAAGAAAAACAACCAACCATAGAATCAAACTAATGTTACATCGTTAGTTGTGCCACGACGATCTCTTTGATTCATGCCAATACAAATCTATACGTGGGTAACTCTAGATTCAAATCAAAGTCACAGATTTCTATTGCTTAAGTATCTCAAAGATCTTCTAGGCACACAAAAGGTATAATAGAGCATCAACTATCAATCATTTAAACATTGTACTCTAGACAAACTAGGCATGTGTAAACAGAATACTCCTACAAAGATTAGAATGTCTCGTTTTTAAATGCAAATCACATTATTATGAGAAGAGTAACTGTACCTGGAGCAGCAGCCCAGTCTGCACCAGCAGCTGGAATGCCAGCAGGCGGAGCTGCAGCTTCACCAGCTCCCCAATCGGCGCCCCAGTTGTCAGCCCCTGGAGCAGCATATTCTGCAACGGCGCCATAGTCAGGAGCAACCAGAGCCTCTTCTTCCTCCTGCTCCTTTGCTTCCTCTGGGTCTCTGTAGAAGAACAGATCAACCTGCAAAAGAGAAACAAGCATACGATTCAAGAAGCGACAAAAAGTAAATGCTTTGTTTATTCAGGTCAGAAATTGTTGGGATGAAACTAGTTCAGATTATATCAGTTTACCATTATGTCCCACTTGTGTCCTGGAAGAATTGTACCACGCATCTGGAGGACCATTCTGGCAAGCAGCCAGAACAGACAACCAATGCTCTGTTTCCCCTTGTTATTGGCAGGAATGCCAATATCAACATAGCGCATAGGAGAGTCAGTGTCGCAGAAGGCAATGGTGGGAATGTTTCCAAGTGCAGACTCCTTAATGGGCTGTGCAAAGTTTGATAAAGAAGATTTGTAAGTGCTCTGAATCAACAAAGTTTTTCCTTCAGCAGATATAAGTTTACCTGATGATCAGTCCTGGGGTCAGTCAGGATAAGAAGGCGCGGCTCACTGAATGAGGTTTGCAACTGGTTGGTGAATGTACCAGGAGTGTGCCTGCCGGCAATGGCATGAGCACCAGTGTACTGCGCAAACTTGAGGACAGCCCTCTGGCCATAGGGTCTAGCAGACTGTACTATAATATCTTGTGGATTTTCAATTGCAACAATGACCCTCGCAGCCAACTGTAGCTTCTCCCAGGTCTTCCCAAGGTTAATAATGTAGATACCTGAATGATAATATACAACAGCACTATTGTTAATTCACAGTTCGCCATAGTCAAATGACAAAGGGGATTGATCGGCAAAAGCAACTTAAGTTAGCACTGAACTACTAGACATTCTTCCCATTGATTCAAGTGAACAAACACAGCAACACAGACATAAGATGTTAGATATCAGTCAATTGATCCTATAATTTTGATAGAATCTAGTCTGAACCAATCCCACAGCTCATATTTATGGTATGACATTGAGAAGAATAGTAATTGTAATGTCGCAGCAAGACCTTACACGTATGTGTATCACACTCACTCCAGAAACCCTCCAAATCTTCATGCTAGACAAATCCTCAAGACCATACTGGAGAAATAATACTAAAAGTAGACGACGCACATGTGTATCACACTGATACCAGAAACCCTTAACAACTAGAAATTACATACACATACGTGTATCACACTGACACCAGAAAACCTTAACTAGAAATTACATACGTATGAATCAATATCTGTCGACTGAAACTACGCGCCAATATTTCTCAATTGAACTACAATCGCAGCCTAATATCTGCATGCGCATAGCAAGATCCCAACAGATCTATAACTAGATATGCAATACAAGACGCGTTCGATGTAAACATTTGGTTAGTCTAGAGAGAATTGGACTTATACCATCAGTGCGGCGCTTGTATACGTAGCGCTCCATCTGGAAGTCGCAGTTCTTGGTGCCGAGGTGGACGTCGGCGGCGAGCATCATCTGGATGTCCTGCTCCCGCTGCGACAGCGCCCGCGCGCCGCCGCCGCCTGCCGGTGCCGCCGCCATCGTCGCCGCCGAAGTTTAGGGTTTCTGACGGCTGCGCCGTGCGCTAGAGAGCTGGAACAGGGAGGTGGCGGCGCGAGGCAGAGGTCGCCAGGTGGCTGGTGCTCTGAGCTTTTATGTGGGCTGGGTCATCACGTATGAAAACCCTAGGTCGTGATGTCCTGCGGTTTTGCTTTACGGGCCTTCTTTCTGGGCCCTTTGGGGTGGGCGATGGACCTTGTAGAATGTAGGCCCACCACTCTTCTGGCGCACTGCAAATGGTAATACGAAACTCCATGTAGCGCCTGGGATCCGCGCTTCAACAGCATCTTAATCCTAAGAGCATCTCAAGAGTTCCCTAAACCTTCTCCTAATCCTTAATTTTTAGAAAAAAAGTGAAAAAATCCCTCTCCAACAACTCCTAATACAACCTCCTAATATATATTTTAGAAGTCAGGAAAAAAGAGGTTCCTTCGCCTCTTCCATCACCAGTTCGCGAGCTCTTTCGCGTCGTCCATCACCACTTGGCCTTCCAATTCCATGATCGGCGTCGGGAGCGAGAGCAGCGGCACTGCATCTCCCTGAACTTGCCGGCACCTGGAGCCAGCGACTTCCACGACGATGAGCCTGCACCCTAGCGCCGAAGACGCCGTCGACGGAGTGGTTTTGCTGCTCCAGGTCACGCGGTTCGCGCGTCGGCGACGGCGTCGCCTTGCGCAGCCTCGGAGGCGGGTCCCGGGCCACCGGAGGCGGCGGCGGCGGCGCTGACTCCATCGGTCCATCGTGATTCAGCTTGCATGTTTGGGCAGGTCCATACGCCGCACGGAGGAGGCGGCCGCCAGCCTCGACGTTCGCATCCACCGCCTTCCGGCCGTTGAGCCCCCGACGGACCACGCGGGCTCCATGGAGTTCATCTCGCAGGTCGTGCAGCTGCACGCGCCCCACGTCAGGGCGGCCGTCTCGAGCCTGGTGTGCCCGGTGGCCGCGCTCGTCCTCGACCTGTTCTGCGCCCCGCTAGTCGTCGTGGCCCGCGAGCTCGGAGTGCCGACGTACTGTACTTCAACTGCAACGCCGCGGCGCTCTCCTAATTCCTGCGCCTGCGGACGCTATGCGAGGAGGTGGCCGGCGAGTTCGGGGAGGTGGACGGCGCGGCGGACATTCCCGGGCTGCCCCCAGTGCCGCCGCTCTCGCTCCCGACGCCGATCATGGAATTGGAAGGCCAAGTGGTGATGGACCAAATTTTAATTTTTAGGGTGGAATATTGGGTAGTATTGGAGATGGATTTTTTTTTCTCCTAATATCTTTTTAGGAGTTGAAAAAGATGATGTTTTTAGGAAGGAAATTTAAGAAACTCTTGGAGATGCTCTAATTCCTGTTTATGTCCTGTGTCTCCAATCCCTGCTAGCCACGTCGTTTGCTCTCCAGCTCCTGTGACCGGCTGAGACGGACGTGGGCCGGTGCCGTTCCTGCGCTAGGCCGTTACAGGTGCCGGTGTCAAGGTACTATGACCGGGGGGCGGGGGGACCCCGTTTCTGTGCTGGCCACCTCCCACCTACAGTCGAGCATGTGTACCCCTCCATTTCCTATTCCCTGATTCTACGGGCCCTCCTTAGCTCTAGCCCATTTTCAGTTGCCCTACCCATTCTCCCAGTTGCCGCATCGTAGCCGTCGTCGCCACGCTCGGAGGCTGGCTTCTCCAAGCGCCGCACCGCATGGGGCATCAGCCTCGCCGCATCCGTCGCCTGCGTTTTTATTACCTATGGTCACTGACTGAACTCTGACTCTGCGGTGGCGGCGTTGGACAGCCAGGAAGGCCCCGGAGGCAGGGGCGGCGGGCGTGATCGTGTCCATCCACGGCGTCCGGCAGCTGGACTACGCGCCGGCCACCATCTCGATGCTCGAAGAAGTTACACACAGCACGTACGTTCGCACATGCAAACACAGCGAATGGACGTTCGCAACGTGCGGCGATCAGTTGCGCGATGCGGCTCGAAAACTGACAGGGGGATTGCCATCGCCGAGTGGCGCTGCATTGCAGGTGGTCAAGGCGGTGGCGGGGGCCGTGCCGGTGCTGGTGGACGGCGGCGTCCGGCGGGGCACCGACGTGATCAAGGCGCTTGCGCTCGGCGCCACCGCAGTCATGGTAAAGCAACTACTCTAGGTCACTGCCTGCTCCAGAGATGGAACCGTGGCAAATCCTGACGAGGATGAGCGCGTGCATGTGTGTATGCAGGCGGGGAGGCCCGTGTTCTTCGGGCTGGCGGCGCGCGGTTCCGCGGTGAGGCCAGGGTGAGGCACGTCATCGAGATGCTGCACGAGCTCTGGCCGCCTCAGCGTGGCGGAGATCACCAGACGGCACGTCCAGACCAAGGGCGACCAGATCAGAGCTCTGTTGTAAGCCTGTGGCTGTGGCTGGCAATACCTTTGTACAAAAACTTAGCTTCATCAGCTTTCAGGGAACCTGATCAATAAATCTTGGGTGCGGTGATACAACATTGACAACTCAGAGATTTAGATGCCACAAGAAGCAAGCAGGCGAGACAATTGCTGCAACGAAGAGTATACAGTTCACAAAATACGCTTAAAACACAGCTATCTATTTGAGATGATGACAAAAAAGGGGCCCGATTCACTCGCTGTCTCAGCAGAGTCAATAACACAATTGATTCTCATCTAGTAGCACGTAAAAACTTCTAAGCTACTACTCAAGCAGTGTCTACCAACAAGTTCTGATGATGACTAGTATAAGCCATCAGCCATGCTGATTTACTCTTTACTACCAGTTAGGGGTAGGTGCCGCGACAGGGGCAGCGCCTTGTTCCCATCCGGTGGCCGCTGGAGGAGCCACAGCTGCATCCCAGACACCATCGGCAGGAGGAGCTGAAACTCACATGCTTAACTGTAAGCGCCACAGGTGTACTAAACTAAACAAGCAGATAACAAGGTAATAATAAAAGTAAAAGAAACAAGCAAATTTGATCAAACATTAGTATGAGAAGAGTAAATCTATAAAGATTTAAAGCTTCAACACAGTTACACATTAAAACCGATAGGTCGAAGGGCTACTTGTGACAAAAAAAACGTTTGCATTTTAAGCCACGCTAGAAAAACATCAAAGATTCAGCTCAAATCACCATCTAGCTTTAGACACACAGGACAAATTAAAGAAAGACTACAATTGATGAATACAATTTAAGGTACGAACCTAAATATCTAATACCCAATCATGGTATTAATTTTTAATTTGTAGGTGAACTAACATTTTAATATTGTTAACTAAAGAGGGACATCCAACACGCCCATATACTGCACAAAGTCAACTAAACTAGGACATAAAACAAACAAAGAAAAACAACCAACCATAGAATCAAACTAATGTTACATCGTTAGTTGTGCCACGACGATCTCTTTGATTCATGCCAATACAAATCTATACAAGTGGGTAATTCTGGATTCAAATCAAAGTCACAGATTTCTATTGCTTAAGTATCTCAAAGATAGTCCTTCTAGGCACACAAAAGGTATAATAGAGCATCAACTATCAATCATTTAAACATTGTACTCTAGACAAACTAGGCATGTGTAAACAGAATACTCCTACAAAGATTAGAATGTCTCGTTTTTAAATGCAAATCACATTATTATGAGAAGAGTAACTGTACCTGGAGCAGCAGCCCAGTCTGCACCAGCAGCTGGAATGCCAGCAGCAGGCGGAGCTGCAGCTTCACCAGCTCCCCAATCGGCGCCCCAGTTGTCAGCCCCTGGAGCAGTATATTCTGCAACTGCGCCATAGTCAGGAGCAACCAGAGCCTCTTCTTCCTCCTGCTCCTTTGCTTCCTCCGGGTCTCTGTAGAAGAAAAGATCAACCTGCAAAAGAGAAACAAGCATATGATTCAAGAAGCGACAAAAGGTAAATGCTTTGTTTATACAGGTCAGAAATTGGTAGGAATGAAACTAGTACAGATTATATCAGTTTACCATGATGTCCCACTTGTGTCCTGGAAGAATTGTACCACGCATCTGGAGGACCATTCTGGCAAGCAGCCAGAACAGACAACCAATGCTCTGTTTCCCCTTGTTATTGGCAGGAATGCCAATATCAACATAGCGCATAGGAGAGTCAGTGTCGCAGAAGGCAATGGTGGGAATGTTTCCAAGTGCAGACTCCTTAATGGGCTGTACAAAGTTTGATAAACAAATCTGTAAGTGCTCTGAATCAACAAAGTTTTTCTTTCAACAAATATAAGTTTTTTACCTGATGATCAGTCCTGGGGTCAGTCAGGATAAGAAGGCGCGGCTCACTGAATGAGGTTTGCAACTGGTTGGTGAATGTACCAGGAGTGTGCCTGCCGGCAATGGCATGAGCACCAGTGTACTGCGCAAACTTGAGGACAGCCCTCTGGCCATAGGGCCTAGCAGACTGTACTATAATATCTTGAGGATTTTCAATTGCAACGATGACCCTCGCAGCCAGCTGTAGCTTCTCCCAGGTCTTCCCAAGGTTAATAATGTAGATACCTGAAGGATAATATACAACAGCACTATTGTTAATTCACAGTTCACCATTGTCAAATGACAAAAGGGATTGGTCGGCATAAGCAACTTGAGTTAGCACTGAACTACAGGACATTCTTCACATGGATTTCAGTGAACAAACATAGCAACATAGACACATGATGTTCGATATCAGTCAATTGATCCTTTAATTTTGATAAAATCTAGTATGTATGTTGTCTCAACATAGCAGGTCCCAAGCACTGGTAAAGGAGAAGGGTTGTGATAGGCTTGGCGAGCCAACGTTCAATCTAGCCATTCTAATGGAGATGAAACCCTAGTATGAACAAATCTAACAACTCATGGATGGTATGACATTGAGACGAATAGCACTTGTAATGTCGCAGCTAGACCTTACACGTATGTGTATCATACCCACTCCAGAAACCATCCAAATCTTCATGCTAGACAAATCCTCAAGACCATACTGGAGAAATAGTACTAAAAGCAGACAACGCACATATGTGTATCACACTGATAACCAAGAACTACAAATTACATACACATATGTGTATCACGCTGATACCAGAAAATCTCTACTAGAAATTACATACGTATGAATCAATATCTGTCGACTGAAACTACGCGCCAATATTTCTCAATTGAACTACAATCGCAGCCTAATATCTGCATGCGCAAGGAAGATCCCAATAGATCTATAACTATATCAAATACAAGACGTAGAGAGAATTGGACTTATACCATCAGTGCGGCGCTTGTATACGTAGCGCTCCATCTGGAAGTCGCAGTTCTTGGTGCCGAGGTGGACGTCGGCGGCGAGCATCATCTGGATGTCCTGCTCCCGCTGGGACAGCGCCCGCGCGGCGCCGCCTGCCGGTGCCGCCGCCATCGTCGCAGCCGAAGTTTAGGGTTTCAGACGGCTGCGCCGGGCGCTAGAGAGCTGGAACAGGGAGGTGGCGGCGCGAGAGGTCGCGAGGTGGCTGGTGCTCAGGTTTTATATGGGCTGGCTCGTCAAGAATGAAAACCCTAGGTCGTGATGTCCTGCGGTTTTGCTTTATGGGCCTTCTATCTGGGCCTTTTGGGGTGCGCGATGGACCTTGTAGATGTAGGCCCACCACTCTTCTGGCCCATGTACGCGTGACACTCTCATCTCCGGTCTCCGTTCTGTACTTTCTCTGGGCTCTGGCCGATTCCACAATCCCCCGTCGCTCAGTCGCCCTTCAGACGCCAAACCAATCGCACCGGAGGGAGGAGCACTCGCCGTCGGCCGTCGGCCGTCGGCAGTCACCGGGCTGGATAGCCAAAGGCGACTCCGGACGCACCGCTTGCCGTACGATAAGCCCATCCGCCCGCCGTGCGGACTCGCGAGTTGCGACCCTAAGAGCTGACTGATTCTAGGCGTCATTTCAGAGCCCACCAACGCCGCCGCCGCCGCCGCCGTCATCCAGTTCACCCAGGTGAGGGGATTCACCGCACCTCTAATCAACAGCCAACCGCGCCGCCTGATTGGCCTGGCCTCGCTTTTTCTCATAGTCGTGGCATCAGATGCGTGGACCTGCTTGTTCCAGCCAGATCAGGAATTGGTTTCTGTATAGATCGGGCGTGCTACGGTCGACTAGTTTCGAGCTCCTCGTTGTTCACTTTTTGGAGGAAATTACAAAGGATTGTACAAACAGTGTGTTGTGTTGCCTCTCTCTGTATGCAACTTCCTTTAAACTGGAATCGTGCCACAGTGATCCTCTTAAGATTGTGGATTTACTGACCTACCTACCTAGTCATGCACTCTGAATTTTGGAAACTGATAGGTTGTCAATTCCAGTTACGAACTTACAAATTTGTAGGTGATCAGTGAATGAATGCTTGAGGATTATGAAATGAGTTGTTTCTGAAGATGTTGTTTCTGACATTATTGTTCCTACATCCTAGATCTATTATCTCTATCTGCCTGGTGGTAGCAAATCTGCAAATGTGCTACTAGTTGCAACAGTATGCTCTGCTGACTGCCCCAATTATTCTAGGATATTATGAGATTGTAGTAGGATCCAATTTTTAGACAGATGATGTGTCCTTGATGACTGTCATAACCTTTGTGCATACACAGCTTCCAAATGGCTAGTGAGGACTCAAAAGATATGCTGAAGAATGTGGACTGGAAGACTGTGGGTGGTGCAGTGACTACTGAATCTAGTCAACCAGTTGTCAAGAAGCGCCTTCCAAAGAAGATCAGACAAGTCCCTGAGTGTTATTTTCTGCCTCGGCGATCTTTGCCTTCCGCGCTGGCAATCTATGGTGCCGTGTGTGCTGCTGGAGTTGGTGCAGGAATGCTGATTGAGGTGTGGATAAACAAAAAGATCAAAGGTACATGCCAGGAGAAATCATCAAATCACTCACTCTATTTTCTTAATGATTTACATTACCATCGTGTCTGGAAAACTCGCATTGCGTGTGTATTTTGCATAGACTCTAATTCTTAATAGCCACTTCATTCATGCAGAGGATAGTGCTATTATCTGGGAGATGGATAAATGATGTGCAGTTGTGCACCACACTTTGATATGGTGGAACCATTTTCGGCACTACGATATTTGCTAGCTCTGAAGCTAAGAATTTCGTTTGTAGGATTCCTTCGTTCGTTTATTTTATTTTGAGTGAGGTATTGCAGGGATGGATTCGAAAATGGTGTTTAGAACTATGCTTGTCCGCCTGCTTGTGAGTCGGTTCTGCCACAATTCCATGTTGAAGCAAGAATCTGAGCCCTGACTGATGATGTCATGTAGCAGCTCCTGCGCTTAAACTATATATTAGAAATAATATAATTCTCTTTTCCGATGTAAATTGGCACGTCCTTGTATGTGTATTCCTGGTTTCGTTGTGCACGTATAAAGTATATGATGCTTGAAATCTAGAGCGGCCATTTTGTAGGCATAATCACTACAGCACTTGTAAGAATCAATTCGAGTGTTTGCTTGGTGGTTGAGGTGGGTGCATTCTTGCCATGAAATCTGATTGATGCATGAAAAAGCATTTGCTGTCTTGATTAGCTACTCTTCTGTTGGATTTCAGTCTCTTATGTGTCGTACATTCGGTGCCTTTACTCTTACTCATAACAGGAGTACAGGACCCCAATGAGATTGCATCGGATGAGCCAGATTGCTGCTTCAATATCAAGCAGCATACGCTTCCCTTTGTAGTATTTGAACATCACTTGCTGCCATCCACCGTGGACTGTTTGTATCACCGGTCCTTTTACCATACCTTGAGTAAATAAAAGCTTTCCCTACTGGAAATGTAGCTCCACACAGCTCTTCTCCTGCTAAATCAAATACTGTACATTCCAGTCTTCAGATGACTCCCTCCTCGGTCCCTCGTAATGGCAACATAAGACCCTTTGATTTTTTTTTTTTTTTTTGGTCTGGTCTCATAGCTCTCAGTGCCCTTTCTGATTGGTGATTTCCACATGTATGGTCCGTTGCATTTCTTCACACAGGACACAGCCGATGCCAATTGCCAATTGTTTTTGTGTTACATACTTTTATATGCCGTGCGTTGCAAATGGGAGGTACAAGTACGACTTCGCACCTATTTTGTGATGGATATGAGACCGTGCACGCGTGAGTGGTTTGGTTTTTTGCAACAGTATATTGGTGCTCCGTGCATGCTGCCACACACATGGATACAACTCTGTGCTCCGCGTCTGTTGCCGCGCATGCGGAGACCGTTGTGCCCAAGGGGACCACCTCCGCCTGCACCCCCTTGCCGCGCCTGCTCATTGAACACTTGCAACATAAAGCATTTGCTGCAATATACGTCCGCAACAGATTAAACATTTACAACATACGCTTTGCAACATATGTGTATGGACACTGCAACATAAGCAACATCCAGATAAAACACTTGCAACATACGTTTGAAACAGCCGAAACATTTGAAACATACGCAACATCCAGATAAACACACTTGCAACATATGTCGAAAAAAAAAGATGAAACATTGAGAACAGAAGCTTGCAACATACGTGTACAACTATTACAACATATGCAACATCCCAATCTATTTTTGTAACATCTATCTGAAAACACATAGAACATACCTCTGAAACACTTGAAATGTACGCTTGCAACATGTATTTTTCACCCTTTTTTCGTGCGACGCAGAGCAGAGCGGGGAACGACTGGTTCCGGTCACTTGCGGTCGAGGATTGTGGCGCGGCCTGGCAGTGGCCAGCTGCGCCTGCGCCTTGCCTGGGCGTGGCGGAGGACGGAGCACGACGTGGCGCGTGGGGATGGTGGCGCCGCTGCAGTCGCCGAGCACGTGCATGGAGCTTGGAGGCGAAGGACGAGATGCCGACGACCGGGTCCAACAGCAGCTGCAGTCGAGCTAGTAGCGTACCTTGGCGGAGGATTCCTCCTCTCTACAGGGGACGAAGGCGCCGCGGGGGATGGCGGCAGCGGCGCGGTGGAGTAGGGTGGGCGGATGGGCGCACGATACAAGGCGGAGTCAGGAATTTTGTTTTTTTTTTATGAGAGAGACGGACGGAGCCGAGTGGCACGCCACGCCCGACGGGGAAATCTGTTCCCTTATTATAGGACGTTTAGCTGCCCAAAATCTTCAAATATACTAATTCTCTAGAGTGAATGGAAAAAAAAAACTATTATCGTAGATAGAGGAAGGAAAGGCATGAACACTGTAGGCAGAAAAGAAGCCCACCAAATCGAGCCCAAATAAGGTAACCGCGTATTGTTGGCCCATCGCTGCAGCACGTACTCGCGGCCCATCACGTGCCACCGCGTCAGCGTCTGAGGTGGGCCCACCATAACTCGTCAGGGCTGAGGCCGCGCGAGACGCCAGCTCGGACCCTTTCCTCGTTCCTGTCACGGACTCACGGTGGGAAAGGAAAACCCAAAGCCCCTGATAACTTATCCCCAAATTAACCGGTAGCGGGAAGCCGGTCGATAACCTCCTCCGAATCCCATCTTCTGTTTTCTTCTATCTTCCCCCGCTGCCGTTGCCGGCGGAAGAAGCCAATCGACGCGATCCCCGCCTCCGACGCCAAGCCCAACCCCGCCGCCCGGAGCTGCATCCTCTCCTCTCCATCCCGTACCACGACGAGACGATCCCATCGGCTCCCGCGCGGTCCCTCCGATCCAAGCACGCGTAAGCCTCGCTGCTCATCTCTTACGTTTCTCCTGTGTGAAGCTCCTCTGCCGCTCCGCCCGATTGCTGATTCGCCGTCTCCGCGCCGCGCTGCGCTTGAATTGATCGCTGTTCTGTTGGCTTGGTTGTCTCGCCTAGCCGGGTGATCGGCCGGTCTGCTTGCCTGCCCCATCTAATCTAGGGTTCCGCGGTTGCTGTCGCCTCAATCAGCCATTCGCGTACCTGTGCTTAGAGGTTAGGGTCCGCTGTCCACGACGTTGGGGGAGCACGTCCGCAATCATATCTTTTTGGGTAGCTATCTGGGTCATAGTTGATGTGGCTCGGTCGTGTCGTGCATCTGGGATTAGTTTCAGCTGGTTGATGCTTTTGTTTTCCACATGGCACATACATGTTGCATTGGTAGTTCATGGGTTGGTTCTGATGCTTAGTTTGGACTCGAAATACTGTTGCACTTGTCAAAAACGATTATTCTTGAATTATGCACAATATATAATGTGATGGGGTAGAAAAAAAAGATTTGCAGCAGCGCAACTGTTAGTATATGTTCGCTGAAAAAAAAGATTAGTTCATGGGTGCATGCATTCACGGAAGCAAACGACCAAGCACTACAACAACAACAACAACAACAGCATATACTAATAGTTGCGCTTCTGCAAATCTTTTCTCTCCCCATCACATTATATTGTGCATAATTCAAGAATAATCGTTTTTGGATAGCTAGGGTTGCGCTGCTGCAAATCTTTTTTTCCCCCCACTTTGCATCTCGTTCTAACACTTACCTGCAATTACTTGCAGGTAGTCCCTTGTTCCTACTATAACCTCTAGATGATTCCATGGGAACTCCAAATGAAATGACGGCGTACTCTTCCCTGTCCAAAATGGACACTGGCCAGAAGGGAGCTGCTCTGTCCAATGTAGTTGCTGGAAACAACTATCCGGTTCAGGATTATCTTTATGAGCCAGCATTTGAACCAGACTTCCCAGAGTATGATTCAAGGGATGACCCATTCGCTCCAACACGAGCTAGTCCAAAAGTCAATCTGAAGACTGTTCTAGGTGGGCTGGTTTCGATTGTCACTGGTGTAAACAAGAGTGAGGATGATGCATCGCAGCAGGAAGGTTTCAGCACGGACATATCATTCCTTGGATCTGACAAGAATGGTGATGTCAATGTGCACCCTTCCGTCTGTGTTCCAAGTGCCCCACCACTACTTGAAGCGAATGCTTTACAATATAGTGCATACAGGGAGGTGTTGCTAGCAGATCCACCAGAGTGGTTGCCAGATAGCTCTGCTAATGCGTGCCTGCAGTGCAACTTGCCTTTTACAGCTCTGACTCGTGGAAGGCACCATTGTCGGTTCTGTGGAGGTATATTCTGCAAAAACTGTTCCAAGGGAAGATGTTTGATGCCCATGAAATTCAGGATTCGTGATCCTCAGAGAGTTTGTGATGCTTGCTATGAGAGGCTCGATCCACTTCAGGGCTTATTGATCAACTACAATAGTAACTGCATGCAGCAAGCAAAACACGATGTCATGGATTGGACAAGCACTAGAAGCTGGTTGAACATGCCTGTAGGTGTATCAATGGAGTACGAGATATACAAGGCTACAAACACAATGAAGAAATATTGTCAGGTGTGTATGACGTTGTACCCATCAAAGAGATGTAACCTTATCATCCGGAGCTAAGAATTTTTCTGTTTTGGAATGTGTAGGTTGCTAGATTAAACCCTGAGAAGTCCATCCCATCATCTATTCTCAAGGGAGCGAAGGGACTTGCAATTCTAACAGTTGCCAAGGCAGGTGCAGTTCTTACGTACAAAGTTGGCACTGGTCTTGTGGTTGCTCGCAGATCAGATGGATCATGGTCTGCTCCCTCTGCAATTTTATCTGTTGGCCTGGGATGGGGAGTGCAGGTATTTATCCACTAATCTCATTATCTTAATATATATATACTCAGCATGTACAGACACATGATTTGTTCTTCATGAAAAAATACAAGAACTTTTGCGCTACTCAATAAAAGATATGCTGACAACATTAGGTTGGTAGTACAGAAAACACAATCTAGTTGATAGACGCACCAGGTGACTGGGTAATGAGAAAAACTTACCTCAGTGGTTATGCAAAAATATCCATATAATTACTATGGGATCTAACTATCTACGTATTTTTCTACAAAAAAGTAAAAAACTAGCATACCCATCCTGAACAACTTGTGAAAAAAAATACATTTGAGCATTATGGCTTGTTACAAGGTTGAGTTGCAAGGTGTAGATGATAGTAGATATTGGAGCAATGTAAAGAAGTGGATGCTTAAGTACAAGTCAGTAGGGTCTTTAATCTCCATTTGATGGTGGCCTTTCTTTGTATATTCCAGATTGGAGGAGAGCTGACAGACTTTATCATTGTGCTTCATGACCGTAAAGCTGTCAAGGCTTTCAGCAGTCGCATTCATCTTTCACTTGGAGCAGGATTGAGTGCTGCAGCAGGACCCATTGGCAGAGCATTTGAGGCAGACGTTCGGGCCAGTGAAAAAGGTTCTGGGATATGCTACACTTACAGCTGCAGCAAAGGTAGAAATTTGAACATTGGCTCTTAGCAGCACTCCCCTTCTAGATTCTTTTTAGATAGAAATTAGTAAGTGATAATTTGATCATAAAAAGGTAATGGCAGTGTTCTTTTAAGAGTGTGACTTAGGTTCCTACTTATCTTCTCCTTCTAGCAATAATTAAAAAGGTAATGTGTACGTACATTTACCCATGAAAAAGAGACCAGAACAGTCTGAATCACCAATTCGTACTACTCACATTGAGATATCACAAGATCTTTCTAACTTACGCATGGTACTCCCTCCATTCCAAATTATAAGACGTTCTGACTTTTCGAGATACATTGCTTTTAGTATGTATCTAGACATAGTGTATATCTATGTGCATAGCAAAAACTACATATCTAGAAAAGCCAAAACGTCTTATAATTTGGAACGGATTGAGTACATTTTAGCGTGTTCATGAATATCCTCACTATGCTTAATGTCATGGAAACTTTTAAAACAGGTGCCTTCGTTGGGGTTTCACTGGAAGGGAATGTGGTGACAACCAGGATGGAGACCAATCTACGCTTCTACGGCGATGCATACCTGACTGCAACCGATATCCTGTTTGGGAGGGTGGAGCGGCCCCGAGCTGCCCAGCCCTTGTACTCAGCTCTAGATGATCTGTTCTCCAAAATGGTTAGCTAGGCCATTTAGATTGGTGTGATACTATGCTGCATTGGTGGTATGCAGTCATGTATATAAACATAAAGTAGCAGCAAAATTTCTAAAAAAAAAGGAAATATGGCAGGGAAAAAATGTACAGCATTTGTTGGATGGTTTCACTACTGATATCAGTCCACACATGTAAATGTTGGCAGAATATTTAGTACGCTGCAGTGTGCCTCTGTGGACTCATTCATGCAATGGAAGATTGATACATTTGTTGGTTTGTTTGTGGCTAGATTATTTGATTCGATGGGGCCATTTGGCTGCAATCACGTGGTATTTCGCTGCAATCGCGTGCCGGCCGCTGCTTATTTACTAGTGAGTGGAACTGTGGAAGACTGATAAAATTTGTTTCTAGCCGTACTGTCCTTTCAGAAAAGGAGTTTCTAGCTGTATTATCCTTTCAGGCTCAGGGAAAGGAAATGGTTTCTGGCAACAGGAGGGATGAGCTCAAAGCGGCGTCGCCCACCGTCTTCCACTTCCACGTTCCGCGGCCTCCAAACACGACCAGGGCCAGGTTTGCAGCGGCCCTGCAGGCCGCCCACGAGCGCAGTGCGCACCCGTCTGTCTCATTCCCTCGTGGCCTCGTGGGCAGCGGCAGACCGGCAGAAGCATCGCAGCAACCGAAATATTATTGTCACGTTGAATCTAGCAAAGATTCCTTTGCTTTTCGTGTGGTTAACCGGAGTAAACGATTCCTCGGTCTCACCTTCCAAGGAGCAATTTGGCAGATAAACAAATAAGGTTATTGGTCCTTCCGTCAGTTAGGTTAACATCTTCGCCTTTGCTTCTGCAGCGCTTCCTCGACACAAAAGATGGCGTGACAGCACGTCTTCTTCATCCACAAAGTTGAGTACGGTGCCGTCAGCATGCAAGCACTGAAATTTCACGCCATGGTTTCTCCAGGAACTCCTTTTGAGAGTTGGAACATTGAGACATTCATGTACAAGTTGAATAGGTTCAGTTGGATTGAATTTAACCACCAATACTGGTGCTTCCATCAGGCCAACAGTAGCAAGATACAACATCACCTGAGCGGTGATCATAGAACAACAATTAATTCGGCGAAAAGAGCATGATAACAGGGAAAATCCATAATTACATTACACAGCAGTAAAACATGTTTCTATTTTCGCAAATCTATCTTCAGCATCCATGACGCTCGGGAACCCCAACAAGAATTACGAAGTGATCTTGGAATAGCACCACACTTCCACAGGAATGTCACTGCAATCATCGTCTGAAAATATAAGCCCGGACCTTCCCTCGCCCCCTGTATCAATGCAATGCAAGAGAACAATAACTCTTAGAAAAAGAGCTCCTCTTCGCAACGACAACGAAAAACAAAAAGGAATAGCTCAATTGCTTAATAAGGGCACTTACAACCTGAAACTATGATCCTTGAGCTGCTGCGTCTCAGTAAACACCGTGGTCCATTGGCACGTCATCGAAACTCCAGAGACATCCAATGTTGACGCCCTCCTGAACGGCGTCACCGTTGAAAAGGGCGTCGATGTTTTCATACGAGTTACCTTCGATGTAAGGTAACTGCATGAAGTTCGGGAAAGGCTCATAATACCCAAAATCATCGGCAGTCCTCGCTTCGCCATTGCCAAAAACCATATCTGTCACCCCAACAATTTCTTCAGCTACGTGTTTCCCTTCAGCTTCAAGGTAGCTCAACTCGTTGACCTGATTCAGCTCAAACGCGTCAAGCCATACGCTGGACATGGGTGGCAGAGAAGCTGACTCTGGCAACTCAAGCTTGACGACGGAGGCATCATCAGTGCTGCTGCCAGCTGAGATGACATGATCGACAGAGGTGCCGTCAAGCTTCAGCACCTCCTGTGACCTAATCATCTTTCCTGGTCGAGTCACACGCCCCCGGTGGCGTTTCTTGGGATGTGTGATGGCGTCGGGGAAGTTCACCTTGGCTTTCTTGCCACGTATGCGCCAGGCTGCCATGTCATAGGCTCTTGCAGCCTCTTCAGCGGTTCTGTAGGTGCCAAGCCAGACTCGGACGCCCTTGCATGGGTCTCTGATCTCAGCTGCCCATTTGCCCCAAGGGCGCCGCCGGATCCCACGATACTGTGTCCTTCTCTTCCTGCTGGCCACTTTGGCAGTATGAACATTGAACCCCACCACGAGATTCGAACTGTTCATTTGGAACTCTGCATGAGAAAATAAAACAGGTTAACGAACAGAAATCCCAATTCTATCCCTTCTGTATCTGAGATCAAAAGGATCCAAATATATATATGCTGGATCTACTGTTGCATTGATAACCATATGTAAGGATAAGAAATGATGGTAACCATGATACAACAGAACCTCTTTGAAGCGCACTATGAAAATGAAAACAAAAGGATATAATAACATAACAATACAAGAGCAACATAATCAACAACTTAAGAGCAGAATAAAGAAGCAGCAAAAACTAAAGGATCAGAAAACAAAGCCATGCAGTTTTCACCATCTTCCTCGCTATCACCATCCTCAAATCCCTCGAAATCAGCCTCAAAGTCATCGTTATCGTCTTCACCAAACTCTCAAGAACTCTTCCTTTTCCAGTTCTTCCCACTCTTACTGCTGCCACTCTCTGTCCATAGGTCATCGGCAGTAACCTTCCGCCTAACTGGCGAGTAGAGATCACTGAGAATGGCCCCACCGCACATGGCAAGAATTCTAGCCAAGAACCTAACAATGGAGATGGGGGATACAGGGGTGGGTGATAGCTTCGGGCTAATGACTTAATGCAGTTAAGTTTGTGCTTGCATATTTGTACTACAATTGGGTTGTTCTAGGTGAGCTAATTTATTACAATGACAAGTTACTATAGTGCAAGTGGAGTTGGTGAGTGGACAAGTTGGATGCAAATGATGTTCTGCATTGGAATATATGTGGGTGCATGAACCAAATGGAGTACCAGGACAACACAACAAGACATAATAATATTCTGTGCACAAGTTGGCAACTTGTGATGAGTGCAATGTGAAACCCACAAGGTATAAAATATGTTTCCATTTGGCATTACTTTGGCAATTACACACAAAGAAAAGGTCGAGTTTTTGCTTTTCAGCAATTTGCATAATCGTGATGGGTTACTTTGTACTGTGAGCAATTGTATCACATAATAAGTAGAATTATTTACTTTTTAAGTATTAAACATGTAGAGTGTGCTGCTAGAAGGCAACTAATAGGTAAAATAATATGAACAGTTTTTATTTGAGTCAAATGCGGTTATTAAATTTGTTATGGACTGTAATCCAGGTCTATAAACTTTGAAACTGCACTTGGGGGTCTTAAAATTTTTAATAGGATTTCTAATGTGGCACTGACAAGATGGAGATGTGTTCAGTTAAAATTTCTTATAAACAGAAGCTTTTCAGATTTGTCTTTTGAGTTTTTTCTTGGATAAATTCTTTTCCTACCATTATGATTTTGCATTTTTTTCCCACTGCTAGTGACAGAGGTGTGAGACATTGATGGAAAATAACAAATGGTAAAAGTTTGCAGTGGCAAATAAGACACTTTATTCTTCTTTAGTCTGCTTCATGAGTGTTTGGGGGATACTTTTCCTTTTATTTTCTTCTTTCACTTTGATTTGTCAATAAAAAATCTCCACACTTGCATACCACATCAATAACAGTAGGGGTATTTTGGAAAGTTTGGACATGGATCACACATTTAACAAGTCAATCCTGAAGTTTCAAAGTTTATGGGCCACAATGATACACCATGATGAGTTGAAGGGCCACTCGTGCATTTCACTCTTTTTACTTATTTTTCTTCCTTTGGTCATCAGTTCATCACAAATGTCTTATAGTTCTCTGCAGGCCTATCTTTTATTCTTCGCTGTAGTACCTTTTATTAAGTACAAGAATGCACTACCGAATTGTCCTTGAATGCTACATGTACATGACCCTTCCATGCAAACTGAAAGATTATGTCCTTGAATTGTTGTTCATGAACCTCACGTTGTGAAGTTCTAGAGACTCAAATAGAAAAAATGGACCATCCAAACACAAACAGTATAGATTATGTCAACACGTGATTTAATACCTCAAGACCACTGCTCAACTAGATCTGATTGCTTCTATATCTATGTCCAAGATGTCACACTTGGCAGAGAGGATACAGTCAACGTAACGTAACGAATAGGATTGACCTTACAAAACTATAACCAAACATACACCAGAAATGTACAGGCTAAGCAGACCAACATGCAACAAGATATTCAATCAATTGGGCATAAAACACAAGTCTCCTTGACCAAGCAGATACGAGAGAGTACCTTTTTATTTCCATCAGCAATATCCAGAATTACACCTGGTCTGGTCAGAGTCCGATTCCACGAGCTCTGTACACCAAACCATAATGGCAGTGGTCTCCGGACTCCGGTCATCGTCGACTATCCTTCTCAGAAGCTGTCAAACAATAATGCACCACACAAATTTGTAGAACGCACGAATGAGAGGGAAAACATATGCGAAGAAGTAATCGCCATATACAAAGTAAAATCACGGGCCCTCTTTTGACGCAACAACAGGGCACCGTGAGCAATTTCAGACATAGCTCGTTGTACTGAAAACAGAGAGGAAAATTCACCAGCGTCCACGAAGTTGGCACAAGGTATCACTTAGGTCCCCGAACTTTCAAAGTGATATCTGTAGGTCCCTAAAGTTGGCAGAGGGTGTCATCTAGGTCCCAAACTTTCAAAGTGATCACCGGAGGTTCCTAAACTTGACAGAGGGTGTCATCCAGGTCCCAAACTTTCAAAGTGATCATCGCAGGTCCCTAAACTTGGCAGAGGGTGTCATCCAGGTCCCAAATACTGTAGCGATTCGGCACAGAATTTAAAAAAATGAAATCTAAATTTTGGTAATGTAGCTACATTCTGCAGAAAATTCTAAAAATTGTATCTTTTTAATACGATCTCGCACGAAGATGATTTTTATATAAAAGTTGTAGCTCTCGACGGGATCTACAACTTTCTAGTTTTGAGTTTTTTAATTTGAGGTCGCTAATACACTCAAAAAAATTAAATAAATTTTCAGCAGTATATTAATCGCGTACGAACGCTTGTCGCCTTGAAAAAAAAACAAATCTTCTTTATATGTCATCTGATAGAGATAATTTCTATATAAAAATTGTAGCGCTCGATGAAACCTACAACTTTCTAATTATGAGTTTTTAATTTAAGGTCGGTAAGATGCTATAAAAGTTAAAATGCTGATTTCAGTTCATGTATAGTGGTTTTGCATTTTAAATTTTTTTGAACATCTTAAAGACTTCAAATTGAAAAACTCAAAATTAGAATGTTGTAGATCTCATCGAGCGCTACATCTTTCATATAAAAAGTATCTCCATTTGATAGCATATAAAAAAGATATGTTTTTTTCAAGGCGACAAGCGTTCGTACGCGATTAATATACTGCTGAAAATTTATTTAATTTTTTTAAGTGTATTAGCGACCTCAAATTAAAAAACTCAAAACTAGAAAGTTGTAGATCCCGTCGAGAGCTACAACTTTTATATAAAAATCATCTTCGTGCGAGATCGTATTAAAAAGATACAATTTTTAGAATTTTATGCAGAATGTAGCTGCATTACCAAAATTTAGATTTCATTTTTTCAAAATTCTGTGCCGAATTGCTACAGTATTTGAGACCTGGATGACACCCTCTGCCAAGTTTAGGGACCTGCGGTGATCACTTTGAAAGTTTGGGACCTGGATAACACCCTCTGCCAAGTTTAGGGACCTCCGGTGATCACTTTGAAAGTTTGGGACCTAGATGACATCTTCTGCCAACTTTAGGAACCTATAGACATCACTTTGAAAGTTCAGGGACCTAAGTGACACCTTGTGTCAACTTCGTACACCGCTGGTGAATTTTCCTCGAAAACAGATGGCAAAACTAAGTATAAGGAGGTACCAATCGAGCAGAGGAGTATGAGAAATACTAATCTTGTAAAAGCTCGAGTCCGCAGCCCACCGGAAAGCCACCATCCTGCTGGGCTCGGTCTGCCACCTTCCTGGCTTCCGGCCAAGCTCCGCGCCCCTCTTCCTCCTTGACTAAACCCTGGCAGGTGGCCAGGCCAGGAGGGGGCAAGGAGGCAACAACATCGCCACTTTGCGAGTCCTGGCAAGGAAGGTGTCCGGCAGTGGCCCATGCGGAAGTGATCGTGTAGGCGTCAGGTCGGACGCCCATCCAGAGGCGGCGGCGGTGGCGGAACACCGCCACTGCTGATTAGGAGACGAGTTGGTTGGGTGCGTCATAATCAATAGTTCAAGGGCCGTTTCTGCAAGAAATCCCCAAGCTCAATAGCTCATCAATGCACAAGGGCCTTTCACTGAATTTTCCTCGGCTACATAGCCTTTCTCCGGACTCCGGCCCGAACCCGGAGGCGAGCAGCGCCGCGTCCGCTCACCATTGACGAGCGTATGGAACCTGTTGGACTTCCAGCGACGAGAGCAGCTGCCGGACGCGGAAGGGACACCCGTTGCTGAAGGATGAGCCGTTGCGTTCTCGTCATTCAGCGTTCCAACGGGCGGTGCGGGGTGGCTTGAGGGACGACGAGATGCCGTTCCCGTCCTCCGCCCGCCGCTCGTGCGTGTTCAGAGGCTGTCAGTCCGTGCTGAAGTGAACCAGGTACCGTGATTTCTAGCACCGTATTCTCGCATTCACGCGCTTCTCTAAGTTCTTGCTTGGTTCCTGTGCTGCATCAGAGCTGTTTGATATATTTCCTCGCTTGGTAGTGGCGTGCATTCAGTGACCGACATGGATTGGCAGGCACAAAATGTAGTGAGGTGCTTTGTTGTGGTAGATTCTATTAGGGGAACACTGCGTTTTTTTTTTCTAGGCTGTACCTGTTGTGCTTATTGTTCACAAGAATTTCTCTAGCGATAGTACTTATTTTCTTCATGCACTTCCGCTTCATGTGCGAGTTTCTTAGATTCACTGCAAATTGGTTACTACGTGGTGGCAGTGATCAAGGGATTCTGTTTGAGCTTAAGCAATTGCCGATGTATGTAACCTCATATGCATCTTAGCATGTCTGGTGTTGAGAATTGACGTGCTAGAGTTTGAACCAAATCGAGTTTTGTATCTTGAACTGCACCTGAAGTAATGCTGGTTAACAATGTTATGCTCTCGTTAGGAGCCCCAGTTAACTAGACAGCTACAAAAAGCATAGTTGAATGTAGGATAATTCCATAGGCAAAGTACGCCTACAATTTCTAATAAAATAGTAAAATAGATAGCAAGGAAGTGAAAGTGACATTTATATTCCAACTATTTGTTTCATAACAGCACACCAGCCAACTAATCTAATATACATTTTCCTTGTGCAAAAGCCCTAGTACAGATACCAACACACACTGACACAGTACATATTGAAGAACATTGAATGTAAAGGTACGCTGAAGCTGAAGTACTGAACAATATTAATATACATACAGGTGATGTCTGCACCATGGACTTAAAATGATACATAGATAGCAGTCCTCATGCAAGTTAGATTAGTGGCCTGCTCTGGTTGGCTTCTAGCATTGAACGGAGGTGGCTCACTACTTCCTTGAAGGATGGTCTTTTGTCAGGCTCATTTGACCAGCACTGCTCCATCAGTTCCCTCCATTGTGGATCACATGATGCTGGCACTGGTGGCCTCAATGTGTTGCTCAAAATTCCTCCTGCAAATTTTCAGTCAGTATTTGGGACCCCAGGTGATGTTAGAGCATAGGATACAGTTCATGTTAACTTCATAACACACCTATAACTCCGCCATGGTGCATGCCAGCATATGGTTCCTGGCCCGTGAGTATTTCCCACATTATGATTCCAAAAGAATACACATCAACCTGTTGCAGTATCAGATATATTGGTATAAATATAGGCAGTACAAATAATTGAATAGCTAATATTTCTTCTTCATTTCAGCAACTTTAGTCTTCAGAAATAGTTTTTGAACATTATATAGTTTCCATACAAGCTACGGCCCTCCCGTATAACAGAAATAAGCAACTCAGTTATCTTAGTATAAGGAATCACTTGATTCAATGGTTGGCTTTCAGATTATTGATTGCCATATAGAAACACACATAGGGCCCGTTTGGAGGGCTCTAGCTCCGGTTCCTGCACTGTAGCCTCATTGTAGCGGTACTATAGCGTCTGGCTGGAGCCCCAAAACTCCAGCTCCTCTGTTTCTCAGTTCATTTTTGAAGGAGCTGGAGACGTTTTTTCATGTGCCACAGCACCAAACAGTACTGTACAGTGATTTTGGAGCTGGAGCACCCAGAAGCCGCACCAAACGGGGTCATCATACCATAACACCTTTTGAGTCTTGTAATATCACTGCTTTCCTAGATCATAAAGAGAGCTTGTGAGTCCTACCTTGGTTGATACCATATTGCTGCTCATTTCAAGCATTTCAGGAGCCATCCATGGAAGAGTTCCCCTCATCCCACCTGAGACCATTGTAGTTTGTTTCACCTTGGACAAACCAAAATCAGATACCTGCAATCATAATTTATCAGTTGCTCCATTTCAGCTCTTTGGAAAAGAAGAGGCCATTTATACTGTTAACAGACAGATGCCTTGGAGAAGAGAAGGACAGAAGCAGAGGATAGGGTGGAGGAACTCTGTATGACTAAAGTTCAGGTGTGTTTTTACATATCCGCTACCCTTCTCTTCCCTCACCACTGTACATTAGTTAAGCCACTCTGGCTCCGCTCACTCGCATATTGGACTAGCAGTCTCTCTTGGGCCTGCTAGCCTCCTCCCTTAACTCTACTTCTTCACCCATGTGCCCTGCATGTGCTGGTGGACAGCTGCTTGACAGGGAACAGGGCTGACATTCCCCCCATCTTATATACATATACATCTCATCATTCATTTTAGATCAACATAAATGATAAAATGATGAAAAGGTGGCATACCTTGCATATCGGACGAGATGGATCATTGAGATTCACCAGTAAGTTATCACATTTCAAATCGAAATGAATTATATCCTTAGAATGCAAGTACTCCATTCCAATAGCCGCATCCATAGCAAGAGTAATCTGTTTGCGCCGGTCAAGTAATTTTTGTTTGTGCAAAAGGACTTTCTTGAGAGATCCACTTGCCATGAATTCTGTCACAGTTGCTAATGTCCCCCCAGGTCCGTTATTCACAATCCCGTAGAATGCCAGCACATTAGGGTGGTGAAGTTTCGAGAGGATTGCTGCTTCTCTCCAAAACTCCACAATCTGCATGATAAAATTGGTTACTGTTTTTTGATGAGCAAAACCTAGGTCACTATGTTCTGGGAGACTTCTACTGACTACTAAGTCTATGATCGTGATTGTAACTTCAATTCATCATGTGAACTAACCAGTTTATCTGTCTCAGGTGATGAATACATGAAGCAGCTGTTCTTTATCCGTTTGATGGCAACGTCTGTTCCTCTCCATCTTCCATGGAAGACAGTTCCAAAAGCACCAGAGCCCATCTCCTGCAGATCTTCGAGGTCCTCATTGCTTATTACCTGTGATGTAAGTAAAACGAATAATCAATGGTACATTGTGGAAAACCGTGTGCAGTGATGGTTCCTTGTGCAATATTTCTTGTACTAAAGTTTCTTTGTTCTTCATTTCTTTTAGTTCCTTCCATCCATATCTTTTAGTTCCTTGCGCAATATTATACATATTCCTTTTTTCTTAGTGAAACTCGCATATTGTGGATCCCCCACAAAGTATTATACAGATTCTCACAAACATATGTAGTTGTAATTGAACTTATGTCTTGGGACTGAAGATTCTACCTTAATTTACAAACAAGCTACACACCTGTACGTTGCTTATAATGTCTCTGTCCAATGTTGCATTTGCAGGAAGGGCTTGTTTATTTTCCCTGGTTTCGTGTACCTGCCATCAGAGGAAATGCAATGGCTGTCTTGGAAATTGCTTCCGAAGTTAGCTCTCATGAGTACATATGTGGAGGTGATGAGGTGTACCTCAAGCTCTGAGATTGATGATGAATTTTTTTCTGTAACTTCTTCTGATAAAGATCCAATCTGCATATGGTTGCCTTCACCTCCCAGTGAAGTAGACCTAACAATCTGTATGTCCTGCTGTCTGCTATCGGGAGAAGCTTGCTGTTTTTCTCCAGAAGCATGCACATGCCTATTTTTTTGCAGCTCAGCTGCCTTGTTGTCTGAAGATGTAAAAGGATGTGGAGAACATGCCATTTCACTGTCATAGACCACTGGCATAGAAAGATTATCTTTCTTGGCCACATCAGTGTGCATGACATCAGGAAGAATATGCTCTATACAACCGGTAGTATTCACTGAAAATACTTGCTCATGGCTGTATGGATTCATCACACTGATGTGTGTGTCATCCCACAAAATATGAGCTCCTGCTTCATTTGACCCAGATATCTGGGTAGGGGCAGGCCACTCTGTCCTGTTTTGTAACTTAGTGCTTCTAATTTTGTTGAGCTGATCTGTATCAGAATAAGGGATGATGTCTTCTTGGGAGCTACATCTTGTGTTTATCATGCTTTCATCAGAACTCGGCCATTTGTGCACTGGTTTTTGATAATCTCCTGAAGGAGATGCAAGCATTTCATATACAGATCTTCCAACAGGCTCTTCTGTCACCAACTTTTGAAAGTCGATTGAATTGTTGGATTGGATAAATTGGACGATTGTCTCAGTCTGTTCTCTCAGCAACTTGTTGACAGGACTTGTATGTTGTGTCATGCTGCTGAAGTTTGTACTCAGTGACGGCATCCTCAAGTTGTTCTCGTCTGATGGTATCATCAATTTTGTTCTTGATGATGCACTTTCCTTATCTCTTTCTGCGTTATGACCTATCTTGGATATGTCGGTTGCTGTCCTATGCAGTTCAGGAATCTGCCTTGAGGTGCTATTACTACCATTTTGCTCCCACTTAGACGGATATGTGAATTCCAATGGCATGGATGAAGCAAGGTTAACATTTCTTGACTGCTTTCTGGTAGGATAGGAGCTCGCCTCGCCTTTATTTCTCTGTATAGCACAGTCTTGATTGGTCATTTGTTCCATGATAATGGGAGGAAACTTATGTAGAGGAATCCTGGATTCTTTTGATGTTTCTGTAACAATATTTTGTGAACGCTTGCTTCTAAGGCATGCTGAAGCTTCTTCTGTCCTGCCTGTGCCTGTCAGTGATCCCGCGTCATCAATATCAAACATCAGCTGATCCAGATCACTGGCTGATGCACTCCCAGGTCCTCGTGCACTTAATTTCTCACCTGGTCTAGTGTATCTGTATCCATTTATCAGAGCAATGTATTGTGCTTCAGTATCTTCATCTGTTGAGCTTCCTACCACAAAATGTACATGATGCTCATCATCTTCATCAGTAAATAGGTACATAGTTGGCCGTTCTTTGCTTTCTTCTAGGACAATGCACTCATCAATCATATGCTGAACATCATCATCGGAGGAAACAGAGATGAGCACATTCACTTGCTCTCCTGGCAAATGGTACTTGACTATGTGAGCTTGCCTGATGAGCTTGGTTGTCTTGCTCATCAGTTCTTGCCATGACAATCTTTGACTTATCTGAATCAGATGCTTTTCACCACCAACATACCGGAGCTTTCCATCTACTGGCCTTGGTAGGAATCTTCCACCAAAGTTGCAAAGGAACTTCATTCTAGTTGATCTAGAATTATATATCTCTTGTTGGTACCTCTTATTTGTTTGTTGATGAGTTTCACTGATTGAAGGAAATGTCAGCAGCTTCTTTGATGATTCATCTCCAGAAATATTAGCTTCTTCCCCCCAAGGAGTGTAGCTGGTTTTGATGTTCCTGTCATCAAAGGTGATTGAAACCAAAGGCTTCCTTGTGTTTGCCCTGTCTTGCATGAATTCAAGAGCAAACTCTTCTCCAGTTCGGAATGAGTAATTCAATAACTGTGTCTTCCCAGTCGTAACAAAAAACACTGGCTTAGGGCTGATATTGGGGACACCTGGTGGCGAAGCTTCTGAGGGGCTGATATGTCCAGCGTCAGGACCTCCAGTTCCAATTGTTTGTAAATTACATGGAGAATACACAGCGTTCTTTGACATTACCTCTCAGGTCAGTGTTTGATCTGAGCTGTATTTCTCATTCCATTTTCAGTATCCAAGTGAACTATGATATTAGTTAACATGAACATTATCACATAGCATCACTTATGCATCCTTGCTCAGATAGTTGTAGTTTTGTTCCCCTATGGGCTGAGAGTTATGGACTGGAGATATACAATTAGAGGGTTAGAATAATAACATATAGCTTGTATATATCATAAGTTTTTTTTTTTTTTTTTGAAATTGTAAAACCATACGAGAAGGCAGAAAGTCAAAACTTGAAGGCTTAGCCATGATTCTTACTACAAGAAGGTGAAGTGTTCGATTCATCTCAAACTGCCCATAATTGTTCGGCTACCAGTGATTATGCAGAGTTTGTCAATATTTATAAAATCAAATAATAATTTCAATCATGTATAAACTTTACTTCAACAGGTTGATATATAAGGATATTAGTAATCACTTCTACCAAAGGTAACAGTGTACATGGACATAGTTTGTAAAAAATCATGTTCTTTTGAAGGTACAAAATCGCACAAATTGTTGCAGAAGAAAATAAAAGGACAAAGAAGATAGCTGCTAACCTTCATGATCTCCAGCTGAAGTCTGAGAAGCTGACCCTACCCTTGAAAGCTTGTTAGCTGGTATGTATCGTCTACCTTACATTTGTGATTCTAGAGAGATTGTATATGTTGATGGGTAAGCTCAATTAGAATAATATACTAGTAGACTTCAAGATAGCTGGATTGGAGTTGGGGCAATGGGGTCTAAACTAAGTCGTCTAGGAAGCAGTTAATTGGCTCTGTCCAGACTTCTAATTGGATGACAGCAATGGGCTATATTATTATTATTAGAAGCAGGGATGGGCCTGGTTGAACATTTTTTCTTGGTATTATTAGATTATATTATACGCCTCATAGGCAGCCTAGGAGGTCCATTATTCATACAGAACTGGAGTTAAGTGAACTGTATTGTGATACGTCGATCAACTTTGAACATATGCCATCAATATGTATTAGGCAGTTCTCTATTCGTCAGATGAAATGGCATAATTGTAATTGTATATCTAATGAAGAAAGGAACTGAGTTGCCCAAGTATCTATCAATTATGTATCTAAATATAACTGTCAGTGAAACGTTTATGTGAAGTAAGGTTGTAATATTTGTCAAGCAATGCTATATAAACCTCAACCAGAGATATTGCATTACTTGGGGGCAAGGGGCTGTGCTTTTATACTCTCATTTGTCACTATCAGATACCAACTTAGACATAGATATTGTGGCTCATTACTGCCACCATATATGATGCAACATTATGTATGCATCGTATTGAGTTCTTTAATGCCATTTGTAAGTCCAACTGGACTATTTTTCTTGAAATATATAGTTTTTGGCCGTCAGAAGGCGAGTGGCTTTCGTAGTTTCGTATGCAGACTGGACTCTGTAGGCCAAGCTTGAATAAGTTTAGTTACACATTGGTCCCACCATTTGTTCTTTTTAAGTTGACCTATGACTTCTTGAGTTAGGCGAGTGGCTTTCGTAGTTTCGTATGCAAACTGGACTCTGTAGGCCAAGCTTGAATAAGTTTAGTTACACATTGGTCCCACCATTTGTTCTTTTTAAGTTGACCTATGACTTCTTGAGTTCAGATATTTTGAGTCATCTGCAGACAGATCATACAGAATCTTTTTTCCCCTTTTTGTGTTCTTTATTTACTGCTGCCTGCAAATGAGAACCATAAGTAGTTTTGGTATTGATTGACAAAGGTAAAGTTTGCTTATTCTTTGATTCTGGTTAGAGGTGAACGTAAATGAACAAGATTTGGAAGACCTATGTCTTTCATTGATCTCTGGAATGTATTTATACAAGTGAAGGGGTGTCACGAAAAGACACGACTGTTCCCAAAAGACATGCCATTTGGGATTAAAACTAACTGTCTAATCCTATCCACTAATCATGTGCTTGATAGATGAGATCACTCGTGAAGAGACGCATGTTCGTCTATAGACGCCTGTTCGCGTATAGGTGCCATTTTCACAACACGCCCCTTGATCGAATCTTCCTTGAGATCAATGCAGCTGTAAGCTGAAATTTCTCGAAAAACCCTATGGGAAAATCTGAGGAATATATGGATATGCCATAAAAACTCCTTTAAACCTTATTGGAAAATAAGGAGAAAATAGCATATTTGTTTGTGTTGTTTAAATAAACCACTATGTTATTGGTATCCCATTAAAACCCCTAGTGAGGAAAAAATATTGGAGATACGACATAAAGATAACTCCTTCAAAAACCTTTCAGGAAAAACGTGAGGAGTAGTAAAAGTGATATGCTGCTAAAACTCCTATAAAAATCCAGTGGAAAAATTAGGAGAAAATATGACGACATATTATTGTATTGCCTCTTGGATAACTCACATGAAAAACCTTTTCAGGGAAAACCATGGATGAGTTGTGAGGGCAATATGTGCCTTTGATATTTCCCACAAAAACCCCGATGGGGAAAATAGAAAATATGACACATGCTTATGTTAATATTACTTCATTAAAAACTTTAACAACAAACCTTGTGAGTAAAACTTGTGAAAGAAAAGAGCATAATATGATACTGGTACAGGTCAGCATTTAGGAGATGTCTCCCCCTGATTCTTGCAAATTTTGAAGTCGTCGTATACCAATCTTATGTACTAATTTTTTAAACATAAAAGTTGGTAAGTACTTAGTAAATAGGTTAGCGAGATTATCGCATGACTTGATTTGCAAGATGTTTATTTCCCCGTTTTCTCATAATTCATGGGGATAAAACAGCTTAGGGGCAATGTGCTTAGTGACATTACTCTTATGTAACATGTTTGTATCTATGTAACATAAGCAAAATTATCTTTATAGATAATTGTAGGTGATTCAATCAAACCATTACCACATGACTATTGTATGTGGTTAATTATTCTGCGAAGTCATGCACATTCATGTGATGCCTCATATAGAGCAATAATTTCAGAATGATTAGTAGATGTCACCGTCAGAGTCTGTTTTGAAGACTTCATGAAATAGTTGTACCTCCATGTAAGAATACAAATCTTTTTTGGATAGGGACCAGATAAGTAACCAGCATCCGTGTATCCAATCATATTGGGATCATGATTTCTCTTAAAGAATAAACCAAGATCCTTTATGCCACTAAGATATCTGAGGATATGCTTCGCTCCTGTCTAATGACGGTGAGTTGGATTTGCACTATGTCTAACTAGTATGTTCATTGCAAATGCGATATCAGGTGTAATTTGCAAGATACATAAGTGCTCCAATGACACTAAGATATGGAACCTTGGTCCCAATATCTTTTCTCCAATACCCCGTGGTCTAAATGGATCTTTCTCTATTTCTAAAGAACGAACAACCATCGGGGTTTTGTTATGATATGATTTATCCATATTGAATTTCTCCAATATTTTCTGGATATAGGCTGATTGATGCACTAAAATCATTGAAGGACGGTGCTCAAGCTGTAAACCTAGGCAATATTTGGTCTTACCCAAATCCTCCATCTCAAATCTATATGATGGAAATTGTAACTCAAATGATTGCATAATTATTTCTGTATCATGATGATATCAAAATGATCAATATACGCAATCTTGCTTAATTATACACAATGTATGTTGCGATTTGTATTTGGATTCAGAATGTGAAATCCTTTGGGACTTATATGTCCGAATCTATCAAATTCATTTGATCTGCCAATTATTGAATTTGGATAACTTCATTTTCACACGTACCATGGGGTATGCTATGCTAGGTCTCTACGTGAAACCATATGCTATAAGCTCTCATTGTTTACCACCTTGCTTCTTAAAAGAAACTCTGTGAGGGAAGATATTACTGTGGTAATACTTCTCATGATTGAACAAGAGCAATCTCCTTAATTGTTACCTTTTAGTTTGACCAAATTTGAGTGTGAAGATACTCTGTCTAGGACTTTTGGTCTAGATCTAGTAAGGTGAAAAAGTCATCTTTGAGGAGTATATATCGCAATAATTTATAGTCCTTAAATGATTGATTCATTGCTTGGCATCAATATAGCATATGAAAATATTAACCCTTTTGGACTTCGAGTCATTTTTCATATGGAGTTAGGGTATTCCAATGTCCCAGGATCAGAATTTGGGTGCACCGTTGATCTGGGTGGATTTTGATCCAGGTTTTGGATGCTCATCTATTTGGGTGTCTACCAACTTGAGGTTGGCTTAGATTTACTGATTTGGAGGATCTTGTCCTCGGTATCCTCGGATGCTTACTTAGAGCATTATCCTTAGAAGCGGCTGTACTTCTCCCCCTCTTCTTTAGAAGTGGGAGTTGAAAGGTTTTAATTGGTACCTCTATTCTTTTGGGCACATTATAAGTAAGATAAGAGGATTTTGTGATACCCTTATTATCAATAAATGTTTCTGGCAGATTCTTTGCAATTTGATGCAAATCTAAGATATTCTATACAATTAGGTTTAGAATCTTTGGTACGTGGATGTGAGGATTGCTTTTTTTATTTATGGCATTCTTAATGTGGTATAAATCTCCCTCTAATGCCTGGAATTATCCTCAAATATGATCAACATACGGGCAATTTATAAATCCCTTGCAGAGTTACCTCTTGGGATCCCTAATGCCCATTGGTATGTTGGGGTGGTGATATGGATATGTGAAAACATACTTGATGTGCAGATGAGAAATGTTTGGCTGCGGCCAAATAGTTTCACATACATACTACAACGGAGGGAGTTGTATAAGTGCAGCTTGATGAATTTGAATTAACGATGCAGTGTGTAAGGCCGCATGAAAACAACTTAGTGCTGGTAAATTACAATTCAATTTTAATATGTCATGCAATTTGATTCTCAATAAGAGACTCAATCAAACCATTATTGGTATGGACATAAGGTACTTGATATATAGTACCCAAAAACCAAACAGTTCCATATAAAATGGATTTGATCCTGCGTCCAGGGTAATTTGCTCTAAATTGAAGATTTCAAGCAATGAGTTTGGTATAGTGATGATTCTCATGACTAAGAGACACACCTAGGACTATATTATGGATGCATAAATATGCATTACATAGAATCTTTATGGTCCATAAAATGGTAAATAGAGCACATGTATGTTCTTGAATTTCTTCGAGAAACTTAGTGGCTCATATTGATGCTATGACCAATAGAATTCTCACGTTATCTCTATAGTTGAATAACCAAGGCAAATGTGCCAAGTCTTGTTGATATCAAGAGAGAGAATTATTTTGTACGCAACATTGGATACAGGTTATGTATGTGTAGTCAAATTCAACTGAGGATGTTTTGTTTAAGTATTGCCATATCCGTTGTTAAGAGAAAATACTCCTCTTAGTTGTCATCTCGGGGTTTTCATATAAAAACCACATTGACGAATATCTCTAAAATTTTAATTGGGTACATTATAGAATCAGAATACAAGAATAGATTCATGCTTATTATTTGAGTACCAATAGGGAGTATGATAGTAGTACGACCAAAATCAACTACCATTATATCGCGTCTAGCGATTGTCAAAATATTTTCTTGTCTCCATGTAAGAGTTTGGAATATTTTGCTTCCCTATATATAGAGTTTGTGGTATAAATGTCCACTACGCAAAACTCCTCTTTGCATTTAGATTGACTCTCGTATAAGTCTATATATAGTATGAAGAATAAAATGATATTCTTTGCAGATATATAGCTTACATACAAGTTAATTAATAGAATATCAAATGTGATGGCACATTATTGTAATATTCAATTGTAACTGATGATAACATTTTATATTACAACACCCAAAATGGGACATAGATACTAGGTATCTTTGTAAATGGGAGACAAATTTTGGTCTCCAAAATGGATCAAGCGAAGTAAATTCGATGATCGTGCTCTCCATGCTTGTAATACCCACTTAGTGTGTTTGGCTGCTACTTGGTTTCTTCATGAAACTTGTTGTGAACAACTGGTCTTCCTGGTGATGTCAGGTTGAAGATAGAAGCGTGCTTCATATCTTTATTGTTGAGCCATATATTTATGTTCAATGGATTTGTAATACTGATCAATTAAATGTTTAGCATGACATTTCCAAGTTATGTGGCTGTAACATACACAATTGGAACAAAATATGGTTCTGTCATATTTGGAAAATACCTTGACCCTACGGAATGCACAGGGCTACTACTTTTTTTTGTGTTAAATCTTACCATTAAAGTTCTTTGGATGGCATTATTACATGGCATCGAACTTGTTATGATTCTGAAAATTCAATGTACTTCAGATGATATAGCATCACTATAATGCTAATGACGATTCCTCAATAAGAGTTTATCATACACTTAGATATGAAGTAATGTAGGAATTGATCTACAATACATTTGGTAAGTTTTGTGCTTTCGTGAAAACGCAATGTTGGGGATATTTTGGAACAACATAATTATATTCTCAAGTGGACTTAAGATCCTAGAGGTAAAATTATGGCCAATCATAGTTGGCATTTGGGCAAAACTATTGCCTTATGTTGTTCATATCACTGTGAGAGCTAGCCATATAGTGCATCGATTTATATCCATTGAGATACACATATTTTATGATCTAAATATGTATGGTGCTTTATTTAAATAAAACTCCATATTTAAATTGATCATAAACGGTGATGCTCTCTTACGAGGAGCATCAAATATTGCTATGAATCCAGAACATCAAGTTTAATATTACGTCCATTGACCATGTTGGATAATGGTGATCATCAAGAGTGAGAGATCAAACTCTTTCATGGCCATTACTTCAACCAGGTGTAAACCATAGATTTTCTGAATTTGCGCTAAGGGTAAATTGAAATTGCTATGGTAGTGTTGTATTAATGAATGCAAAATAAATAGAAGACAAGATCTATCTATACTTGATAATAAAAAAATAAAATTTTCGACCATTTTTTTTTCCATCCATTTTCTTTGATCTCTTTTCCTCTGGCTACCGGAAAGTAAAGAGTATTCCGTCCGAACTTATATTATATATAACATCGTGTTGGTTTCCTTCCCAGAAGTTGCACGCCTACTTCATAGACTCTTTACACGCATAGGCCAGGCCTTCCGATGGACGGGGCACGCCTACTTCATGTACAAGCGTGGCGACGCATGGAGCGCACGCGCACTGTCTTCACGCCGCGCTCGCCTGTTGCGCCGACTATAGCGCCTCGGCCAACATGGAGACGGGCGCCGGCGATCCCACCGCCACAAGGAAGCTCTTCGAGGAGTGGTGCGCCAGAAGCGAGGCGGACGGCGGCGCCCTCGAGGACGACGACCGGTCGGTGTCCCTACGGACCCAGTACGTCCTGTTCGAGGTCGAATATGGCGGCGCCACCCGCGCGCTTGCCGTGGTCGACGTAGCCGTTGGTGGCGTGCCCGCGGAAAACCGAGGTGCGTGCTGAGTGCGTCCTGGCGGAGGTCAGGCTCGGCGACGACGCCGACACGCGTGCAGCGAGAGAAGAAGAAGAGGAAGAATAGTAATAGTAATAGTAATAGTAATAGTAATAGTAATAGTAATAGTAATAGTAATAGTAATAGTAATAGTAATAGTAATAGTAATAATAAAAGAGAAAAGTAAGGATTTTTTTTTATTTTTTTCATTTGTTTTTTCGGCTGTGTTCTATATGTCCGGGTGCTTTCTGTGTTTTTCTTCTGTTTGGTTTTCTGTTTCCGATTTTTTTTCTCCTCTTTTTCCTGTCCTGATTTTTTCTATGTTTCTCTTTTTCCTTTTTCTTGCTTTTGCTTGGTTTTTTGTCCAATTTTTTGCCACACACACTCCTCGATGCCTGTGGTCATTTTTCATAAACGTTAAAATAAAATAAAGTCAATATTATTTTTTCCCAAAAAAGATTTTTACCACTAAGTTGTTGACATAGTTTTGATTAAAAAAATGTTTTCATTAAAATTTAAATCAGTTCGACTAAATCTTCATTAGTTTGTTTCCCAAAAAAGATTTTCACCACTAAGTTGTTGACATAGTTTTGATTAAAAAAATGTTTTCATTAAAATCAAAATCAGTTCGACTAAATCTTCATCAGTTTGTTGTTTATGTTTTGTTGTCTAATTCAGTCTAAATAAATGTAACTCTAGAATGACCGTAGGCGTGGGGCCGCACAAGGGAGGCCGGGCGCAGGGCCAAGGCGGTCAGGGCCGCCGCGGTGCAAGAAGCCGCGCGTGCGCGTGCTCGGCCACGAGGACCACTTGGGCGCTGGCCATGGGGGCGCGAGGGGCATGGAACTCGTCCATCGTGCGATTTCTTAGAGAGGTAAGAATATCTCGAATTGGGAAAAAAAAACACAACAGTACATACCATTGTTGGATTGAGGCTTGCAATCCTTTCATGTTCTTTTCCAATTAGCACTCGTTCAGCGAAATCGAAAAAACTGGCCCCCATGCTTCATATTGTCTTGCTCCTCCATCTAACATGTGATGCAGATGATTCACGGTGCATCAATTTCGGAAGACAAGAAGCCGGATGAAGATCTTCTCCGCTGGATAGAAAAACATGAGTTGCAAAAAGCAATGGACAGAAGATGAAGATCATAGTTTCCATCGCCACGAAGAACGGCATTGTCGTGGGTGAACTGCTTGTCTCCGGCGATATTCCTGTGGCGAACTGCCTTCGGCCTTCCTCGTTGTTGAGATCGATGGCCGTACAATAGTTCATCACTTCATCGTCTGTCGTCTCCGGTGAGGCATGCATTCCTCTCCGTTCTTCTGACCGGTTCGTAGAGCAACGGTGCTGATAACGTATACAAGATTTGGAAGACCCGTGTCTTTCATCGATCTCTTAAATGTATTTATATACAAGTGGAGGGGTGTCACGAAGTGATACGACTGTTCCCAAAAGATATGCCCTTTGAGACTAAAACTAACTGTCTAATTCTATTCACTAATCATGTGCTTGATAGATGAGATCACTCGTGAAGAGACGTCTATGCGTCTGTAGACGCCTGTTCGCGTATACGTGTCGTTTCGCAACAATTCTAAAGAAATGTTTTTGGATTTTACTTTGTCTAGGAACGATCATGACCAAAATCACATTTTTGGTTAAGGGCCCATGGTTGGATCGCTTGGCACGTCAATTGATAAGTAAATGCGGAAGCTTCTGTCAAGTGTCAAATGATCGATCAACTTGCGCTGAAGTGCTGCTCAGATTTACAGCTTATCGTCCTGTTTGTTTGGCTTATAAGCCATATTTTTTCAGTCAACGAACAATATTTTTCTCTCACAACAAATTAGCCAACAGTACTTTCAGCCATAGCTTATCAGCCAAACGAACAGGGCATATATCGGTTGTTTCCTCAATGAATCTGAATGGAACATGGAAGGGATTCGGTATCCAGTAATGAGTAATTCCGCTTGCTTTCGGTTTCTCTAAGAAGACATCGTCCAGCATACAGAGGTGAGGTTGGCAGTTGACACTGGTATGTGATACTATCCCTTTGATATAACCTAAGAGGAGAAAGATTTTTTTTTTTTTGGCGAATTGAGGGAGAAAGCATGCTTATAATATGGCAAAATTGGGAATTGGCAGTTGTTCTGCACTGAAAACTTACAAGACTACAAGAGCAAGGGGTGAATCCAGAATCTGGTTCTGAAGCATATACTGACGAACATTACCACAAGTCGTCACTGCACAGGAACATCTCGAACATTACGGCTAGATGCAGCCGATTGATATGCATACGGTTCAAGTGCGTACTCCTCCCAACAAAAAATATTCAGAGATTAGCACACTGCTATACGATCGACAGAATGGATAAATTAAAACTGGTACCCTACCAACTGTTACCAGAGTCATGGTGATCGATGTAGCCAAGAAATTTAAAAAAAAAACATTGTCTCAGGGAAACTGGGGAAGCAATAATATATATATATATATATATATATATATATATATATATATATATATATATATATATATATATATATATACATATATATATATATATATATATATATATATATAGAACTACTATCCTGTAGCTGGCTACAGAATAACTTATTCTGTAGCCACTTTGAGTTACGATAATTACTATGTTAATTTACGAGATTATAGTAACTCCTTACTAAGTGGTTTAATATAATGTTATGGTAAATATCCCTATGTGTTATAGTAACCCAACTATCGTAAATATGTATTGACATTACGGTAAATTAGTATATAAAATTATAGTAAATGGAGGTGGCTACAGAATAACTTATTTTGTAGCCGGCTACTGAATAGCCTCTCCCTATATATATATATATATATATATATATATATATATATATATAACTACTATCCTGTAGCTGGCTACAGAATAACTTATTCTGTAGCCACTTTGAGTTATGATAATTACTATGTTAATTTACGAGATTATAGTAACTCCTTACTAAGTGGTTTAATATAACGTTATGGTAAATATCCCCATGTGTTATAGTAACCCAACTATCGTAAATATGTATTGACATTATGGTAAATTAGTATATAAAATTATAGTAAATGGAGGTGGCTACAGAATAACTTATTTTGTAGCCGGCTACTGAATAGCCTCTCTCTCTCTCTCTCTCTCTCTATCTCTCTCTCTCTATATATATATATATATATATATATATATATATATATATATATACACACGCGCGCGCGCGAGTGTGTGTATTAGAAATATCCAACTACAACGGGTGGTAACTAACACCCCCCTAGGGTAAATATCCATAGTGGACCACATGAACCCAATTTAGAAAAAGAAGTATGCTTGAACTGGTGTACTAACTTTTTATACCCCAATTAAAATTGCTAGCACACTCTCTTAGCTATTGCTCTACTATCACCCCATACAAAAGCTGTATCTAATCTGCATTTAGGGTCTATGGTCTTAATAGCTCTTTGGTTATACAAATGTATATTTTAGTTTGACTCGACAACAAGCTAAGACAAACTTTTTAATATTTTGATATGAATTTATTAATATTTTTAGCATAAAGTTTCAAATTACTTTATAAAATGCAAATATGAATATGTATTTTCAAAGTTTTTGAACTGCATGGAAGTTTCTGGCACTTCAAAGTTTAGGATCGGGGTGCGTTGCTTCGCGTGTTTGGCGTCCACGCCTTCCAGCAAGCAAACGGACGTTGCATGCCAGTATACGTCAGCACCGCTCGCGCGTTACCTATTCACCGGAAAGTACCCTGATTACGGGCCACTAATATGCAATGAATTCAATTGACATCTTTCTATGGAGTCCCAATGCAATATTTTAAGTGTCGTTTGGATCTCAAGGGATTTTGAGTATTCAGATAAAAAATCCCAACAGATTTATTTGATTTTGAGATTCTAAAAATCTGTGAGGTAAAATTCCTATAAATCTAGATCGTTTCGATGAGAATCTTGGATTGTGGAATTTTTTCTATCTGGATTCTTAAAATCCCTAGGTCCAAACGGGCAGTTAATATACTTTCGAATTCGTGCCAATCCTTTCCTTTCCTGTCCTACACAAACTTGAACCGAAGACCAGGCTGTCGTCCATACACGGCCATGACGTTGGCACCTACTGCTACACAGGGCCATGCGTATCTGTCTTTTTGCCTGATACACACTCTTCCATTGGAGATTACCAAATAGTTCCAATATTCATAGCATTTTTTTTTCACAATCCTTCTAGCTTTGCTACAAGAACTTTTCATTTTTAAGTTTGAACTGATGCACTAGTGTTGCACGATTTCTCAGCATATAGCTATCTTATTCCAATAGCATCAATTTTAGGTAAAAAAATACTTTATAAGGTGTCATCTTCCTTTTTCTTTTTTTCAACTCACTCCCTGACCGAACAAGCCAGCCAGATCGAAAATGAAAACAACAACTCCTGGAAACACACCAATCCTGTTGCCCGTGTATATATTATAGAGTTAAATGCACCATAGATCCATTAACTTGTGAGGACGTTTTAGTTATGTCCATCAACTTTCAAAGTGACTTTTTGGGTCCATAAACTTAGTATGTGTATCACTTAGGTCCATAGCTGTCCACATTGGCTTCTCGTGCTGACATGGCATGGTGCCGTGGCCATACAGGCGCGAAACACAGGCCAGCCGCAGCCGTGGGTGCGCGAGCAGGCGCGCCGCCGTCTTCCTCGTCGCGCTGCTCTGCCACTAGCCGCGTGCCCTCCCCGAGCGGTCGCTGCCCGGCGCCCGCCGACGTGAAGTCCACGAAGCTCTGGATCAGCGTCGGCCCCACGTACATGACGGTGAGGCGGAGCAGCGCCAGCGACGCGTTCAGCAGGAACTGCGCCCAGAAGGTGCGGAACTGCGGGCCTTGAGGTCCGGGTCCATGGCCACTGTGTCGAGCGTGGCCGGGTGGGTGAAGGGCGCGGACGTCCACCGCGGCGCGCAATCGCCGGTGGCGTTGGCGTAGAGCCGCAGCTCGTGGCGGCGCGCCTCCATCTCGTTGGCGACGGACTCGAGGTGCTGCAGGTAGGGCCGCAGCACGCGTGTGCGGTCGTGGCGGCGCACGCGCAGCATGAGGCGGCCGTCCCCGGCGGTTGTCCACGCGAGGCGCGCCCCCTAGGAAGGCGTCCCACGCGGTGTGGCCATGGACCCCAGGAAGGCGTCCCGCGCGGTGTGACCGGTACTAGCGCTGCACCAGCAGGTTCATCCACGCCCACGGCGCCGTCGCGTACGGGGTCACGTTCGCCTTGCTGTTGCTGTTGGTGGTGGTCTCCTCGTCCGCCGCCGCGGCCCCGGTGGCGTGGTCGTTGACCGCCACCACGGCTACGACGCCCGTGGACCCGAGGATGGAGAGGAGCGGGAGGGGAAGGCACAGGACCAGTGCCGCGACGGCGAGCGCGTCGTCCGGGAGCCTAGCCGCGCCCGATGCGAGGCGCGCCACAGAGGTGCCGGCGAGGAGCGCCGTCAGCGCGGGCGCCGCCAGCCAGTAGAGGTGCAGGGTCAGCGGGTGCGCCGCCGCGCGGAACCGCTTCTCGTGCGCGACGACCGCCGCGGCGGCCAGGTGCGCCGCGCACTACAGCGCCAGGAACACCGCCTCCTGGGCCTCGCCGCCCCTGTTGACCAGGGAAAGGACCAGCAGCACGTCGTAGAACGCGGCGAGGACACCGGACGTAGCCAGCGCAATGACGAACCCGGCGCGGACCCGAACAACCACGGCCCTGTCCAGCAGCGGCTGCTTGTCTTCGCCGTTCAGGGCGCCGCCGGCGCCATGGCGTCGTCGCCGTGTGGAGATGAGCTTGGCGGCGCCGAGGCAGAGCAGCGCGACGAGGAAGACGGCGGCGCGCCTGCTCGCGCACCCACGGTGACGGCATCGGCTTCTGCTCGCGCGCCCGCGGGGCTGCGGCTGGCCTGTTTTCGTGCCTGCATGGCCACGACATCATGCCATGTCAGCACGAGAAGCTAATGTGGACAATTATGGACCTAAGTGATACACATAATAAGTTTATGGAAAAAAAATCACTTTAAAAGTTGATGAACCTAACTAAAACATCCTCACAAGTTAATAGATCTCTTGCGTATTTAACTCTATATTATATTTCCATCTGAATGAAAGCCATGCCAGGAACGAAACACCAATGGCCGTGAATGCACAAAAGGAGACGCGCGTACCCATGAACGTGCAGAACGCCAGAACCCATGCATGGCCTCTCCGTCATTCAGACTTGATTCAAAACCAAAGGTCGCCCATATGGACCCCCATGTGCATGCACTTTTCCTGCTTTTAAAAAAATGATTTCCTGCTTTCTTCTTTACCTCACCTTTTCCAGGTTCCTCTCTCTCCTATTATTTGGGCCCAGTTTAGATCTGAAATTTTTTGTAAAATACAACTATAGCGCTTTTCGTTGTTATTTAACAATTAGTGTCTAATCATAGTCTAATTAGACTTAAAAGATTCGTCTCGTGGATTTCGTCTAAACTGTGTAATTAGTTTTATTTTTTATTTATATTTAATGCTTCATGCATGCGTCCAAAGATTCGATGTGACGAAAAATCTTGAAAAATTTGGTAAAATAAAGTGGAACTAAACAGGGCATTGGTACAGACTTCCTTGCCGTCTTGACGATGGGAAGTAGCACAGCAGCGTCGGCAAGCATGCACGTGTAAGCTCCACGAGGCGAGCTCCATGCCGGAGACCTCGCGATCTCCGTGCTGTCCGCATGGTCTGCGAGCTCCGCGCAGTCCGCACTGGCGAGCTCCGCCAGAGCCGAACGGTGGCAACCTTCGCACTGGCCGCGCGGGCTGCGACCTTCGCGCCGTCCACGCCGGCGCCTCTGCCCAACTGCGCCGGCGAGCTCTGCCAAGGCCGCACGGTCTCCGCACAGGCCGCGCGGGCTGCGAGCGCCGTGCCGTTCGTTCCGGCTGCGAGCTCTCCCCAACTGTGCCGGCGAGCTCCGCTAAGGCCGCGCGGGCAGCGACCCCTGGATTGGCCGCGTCGTCGACCTTGCGGCCGGCTCCGCCCATCTCGTAACTTAATATAGTAAATTAGTCATACCTGAAGTTCAAACCTTACTCAAGGACGCATCCACCTGGAGGATGGAAGTCCCCAAGCGGCACCAAATCAGCAACCGAAACAGAGCAAGCTATACATCTAGCCCTACCAAGCTGTAACGCTCGCACGAGAATTCTGCGCCATCGGGGAGGCCTGAATGTGAAGGGTGTGTAGAGCTGCAGGTCCTCGTCATTGACGTGGACGGAGGTAAGCGATGGCTTGGGCGCTATTTTGGGCTCGCAGGCCAGGAGGAAGCTTGGGAGCTGGGAGTCATCCCGAGCCTGCTCACAGCGCCGCCTCTCGTCAGATCTGTGGAGAAACATGGCAAAAAGATACGGGTCGCCGAGGAGGCCGCACCGCCGCACCCCTTTCTCCTCCATAGCGCTCCTGCTCGCCGGCCGCGGAGGTCGCTCTCACCTCACGCTGATGCGAGGAAGAACCGCTGAGCTCACGTGTCCCCCGGCCCCGCTGCGTCCACCAAAGGACGTCCTGTGCGCTGCTCCCCTTCTGAGGGGATGTTGGGTCCCACATACTAAAGTTTAGTCCATATCACATCAGACATTTATATGTTAATTAGGAGGATTAAATATGAGTTAATTATAAAACTAATTATACAGAAGGAGACTAATTTACGAGATGAATCTATTAAACCTAATTAATTCATTATTAGCACATATATTACTGTAGCACAATATTGTCAAATCATGGACTAATTAGGCTTGAAAGATTCGTCTCGCAAATTAGTATCAATCTATGTAGTTAGTTTTGTAATTAGTCTATATTTAATACTCCATGCATGTATCCAAACATCCGATGAGACATGGACTAGAATTTGGTCTATGGAATTAAACACCTCCTGAGTACTGAGCCCGCGAAAACCTCCACGACGCGAGGCCCGCGTCCACGTGACACCTCGTGCACTCTATCGCCGAGCCCAAAGTCTCGCTGCGTGTGGGGCTACGGGAGGCCATGTCCCACCAAGCAGATCAAGGGTAGACGGAACACACTTTTTGGCGTATAAGACTGCCTCCAACAGAGCATGTAATCCGAGACCTAAATGCAAAATAGGTTCGGCACAGTGTTTTGGCTACCGAAACAACGCTCCAACATAAGACCCAAACACCTCACCCATTTTGCATACGGGGTTCGCCGAAACGCAAATCTGTGTCGTCGAAAGAGAACGACGCAAATCTCTGCCGACGCGCAAGGAAGGGGGGAGAGGGCGCAAGTCACCTAGAGGCCGGCGCGGGCCGAATCAGCGTAAATCGAGGGGCGAATCGGGCGGATCTCACCGCCGATTCGGAAAATCAAACGGCGAATCGCGCGAATTGGGCCGAGTGGGTTCGGATAAGACGGAGGCGGGGGTCAGAGCGCGGCGGAAGCCCCTGATGGTGGCATCGCGGGGAGGGAGCTTCTTGAAGAGGAGCAGCCACGCGGCGGTCGGGCCGCCGCTGCCGGAGGACGCCGAGGAGACGTGGTAGAGGCGGCGGAAGTCCGGGGAGGAGACGAGGCTGGAGAGTGGGCGCGCCACGGAGCGCACGCGGAGGAGCTCCGGGACGGCGAGGCGGAGCAGGATCTCGTGGAGGAGCTCCGACGGGAGTAGCAGCAGCGGGCCCAGCCGCCGTGGCGGCCGAGCTCGCGGGCGATGGGTGGGGGTGCTCGCGGGCGAGGGGGTGGTGGTCGGCCATGGGAGGCGGGGAGCCCCCGTGGCGCCGTCCCTGCTCGGCCCCCGCGGCACCTCCTCCTCGCCCGCGACCGTCGATTGAGATTGAGGAGAGAGGGACAGACTTTTGTTTAGGCTGTTGGAGAACGACGAGTTTTGGGTGCGGGACATTTTACTGTGCATGACCCAAATTATGGAATGGGTCTTTGATTTGAGTACTTGCTATTGGAGATAGTCTAACTAGTGCCCCATTGTCCTATAGCGGAGGCCTCTCCTCTACTGGATTTTTTTTATTTTAAAATTATTTTCAAATATAACACTATTTTATTTTTTTGACGCCTGTATTCACACACACGGTCAGCAACGCAGGACGTGATTTGATTTGACGCATGACACTGATAGTCAGGCGAGCAGAGCTCAGGGCCTCATTGTGATCCATCCATCTCCATCCATTGGTCCGGTCCGTATGCCGTTTAGACTTTCGAGGCCAAAGACGTACTCCCTCCATACTCATAAAACATATCGTTTAGGATATGATTGTGCTTATCAAGAAATGATTAATTAGAGGGTATTTTTTCCTATATGTCACTATTAAATAGGGTTGCGGGTGCATTCCATACGAGAAAGAACCATAACTCAAACGGCTAGCGTAGCGCGTCGTGAGCCCTGAGGACCGGGTTCGATTCCTGGCGGGTGCATATTTTTTGCTAGTGCCCTGATTTTGCATGGCACTGTTTTGTTTTGGCTGAACGTGGCTAAGCGCGTTTCTGCGCGATTTTGGCCTGGCGCGCGCGAAAGATGCATGTCGCTGTGCACTGGCGCTCATTTGTTTCGTTCGTTTTTTCGTTTGAGTTCACTGGCGCTATTTTCTTTTCACTGCGCGCGTGCTCAACATGCCTGACGCTTGGAGTGCTTCGTCTATTTAAACGCCTCATACCTAGCTTCCTGCATCTACTACCTTGCCTCCTTGCTTGCTTGCTTAAACTACCGTGCTTGCTTGTTCTTAGCCATGTTCATCTACGACATGGCTTAGTTTTTTCTTCTTCTTCCACTTCTCCATACGGCACAATGGGTGATCCGTTCCCTGCCTTTGATCTGAATGTTCGTATAGAACAAGATGACGACGGCAACCTTCCCTTCAATCTCAACGAGCCAATATTGGAGGATCACAGCAACGGTATTGTGTCCATTGTTACTCAGTTTGCTCTTTCCATTTCTGATATTCATAGCAGTCGCTTGCAAATGTCTCCTTTCTCAGTTTGTTATTTCCTTTTTCAACAGGAATTGATTTGAACTTGCCACTTGATGAATTTGGTGCTGTTGACTTTGATTATGTACAAAACCTCTCAGGTAAGCCATGGCTATTATTTGACGTGTATTTGATTTGATCTTGTCACTTGATGTAATTAGATTTTTTTTATTGGTAAGCATGGCAATTATTTTGAATGTGCCATTAGATAAACCTGCATGCCGTATCTACTACTCCGTGGCTTGTTTAATTTCTTTTAATAGAACAGGTCATGACTAACAAGTGATTATTTTTTTAATAGAACATGCTGCTCCCATTGAAGCAAACCATCAAAGAAAAGACATGACAGAAGACGTCAGAAAACAAATTTATCAATCATTGTTGGCTAGAAGTAAGAATGGAAAACTAGGCAAGAAAGATACAACAATCGTTGCTGATCAGTTTGGAGTGCACATTCGGACAGTTCAGCGCTTATGGAAGCAATGTAAAATCCAACTTGCAAATAACATTTCGGTTGTGGTTGCTAGTCGAAAGAAGGGTAGAAGTGGTCGTAAGGCAGTCCCTCTAGATTTGGAACGATTGCGCAACATTCCTCTCAAGCAAAGAATGACCATAGAAGATGTGTCTAGTAAACTTAGTATTAGCAAAGCTAGGATACAAAGATATTTGAAAAAAAAAGTTTGCTTAGGTGCCATTCTAGTAGCATCAAACCATACCTCACAGATGCTAACAAGAAGACTAGGTCGAAGTGGTGTGTTGATATGATTGAGCAAGGTTTGGTTGATGATCCAAAATTTAAGGATTTGTTTGACTTTATGTTCATTGATGAAAAATAGTTCTAACTCTCTCAAAAATCTGAAAAATATTATTTGTTGCCCGAGGAAGATGACCCACATCGCACTTGTAAGAACAAGAACTACATCCCTAGGCTCATGTTCTTGTGTGTATGTGCTCGACCAAGGTTTAGGAATGGAGAATGTGTTTTTGATGGAGAATAGGTTGTTTTCCACTTGTCACTTATGAACAAGCTATTAGAAGTCACAATCATATTCGTGGAGAAGAAGTAATCAAGCCAATTACATCAATCACAAGGGATGTGATCAGAGATTTCATGGTAAATAGAGTGTTCCCTGCAATTCGAGCCAAGTGGCCAAGAAAAGATGTGAACAAGTCAATTTTCATACAACAAGATAATGCACCTTCTCGTTTAAAAGTGGATGATCCTATTTTTTTGTGAGGCTGCTAAGCAAGATGGGTTTGACATTCGACTAATTTGTCAACCACCCAATTCTCCGGATTTTAACATTCTAGATTTGGGGTTTTTTTAGAGCTATTCAATACAAGAAGGATGCAAAAAACAATTAAAGATCTTGTTCCAGCCGTGCAACAGGTAAATGATCAATTGTTTCATATAATTCTATAATATGCTTGTTTTATTGTTTCTTCAATAACTAATTGATTGATTTCTTCATCACATTTTTGTAGGCATCCTTAGGGCGCGTTTAGTTCCGATTTTTTTGGCTCTTGGCTACTGTAGCACTTTCGTTTGTATTTGGTAAAAATTGTCCAATTATAGACTATTTAGGCTTAAAAGATTCGTCTCGCCAATTACAGGCAAACTGTGCAATTAGTTATTCTTTTTACCTACATTTAATGCTCCATGCATGTGCCGCAAGATTTGATGTGACGGGGAATCTTAAAAATTTTTGGTTTTTGGGTGGGATCTAAACAGGGCCTTAGAGTACTCTCCATGAAAAGCAAACATGATTTTTGTAACACTACAAAGTGTTTTGAAAGAAGCTATGAAGGTCAAAGGATGCAACAAGTTGAAGATTCCTCACATGCAAAAACAAAAACTTGAGAGAGAAGATTCCTCACATGAATGAATGGGCTAATAAGTGGGCTTGATCCCCTAGGGCCTGTCACTGATCGACGGTCCCACTAAAGCAACATGTCATCACTGCGCCAGGAGCCAAGGATTGAAGCCCATGCCCAGCGCCCACACAATCCATTTTTTAACAAAAAAAAATACATCCACTTTTAATAAAAATAAAATATACTCATGTGCTTTGAGCCTTTGACTCGGCAAGTCCAGACTGTGAGCTGCGCCAGGTATCGCAACAAGAAAACCCCGGCTGGACGGCACGGGCATACAGGCAGCAGCAGCACCGGCAACACAGGGAAATATTACTAGACGAAAGTGAACAGCACCGTAAAACGACCTCGGTGTCAAACTCCTGAAATTACACGACTAGATGGCAGCCGATCGGGTGATATGCATACTGTTCAAGTGCGTTTTCTTCCCAAAATTATTCAGAGATTAGCACACTGCTATACGATCGACACAAAGGATAAAACTGGTACCCTAACAGAGTCATATATAATATCAAATAACTGCAAAGTATAGGGATACCACATGGTGAATGGTGATGGATGTAGCCAAGAAAAAAACAGTCTCAGGGGAAGCGATAACGCAAAGCCCCAAAAATTGTTCAGAACATTGTGTCGATGGTGCCACCGCCGCCGTGGAGACGTCTCGACTTGTGCTTGATCATCCCGAGCTTCATCACCTTCCCGTTGCCACTGTCACCAGCTTGGCTATCATCGTCGAGACAGGGCATCACCACCACACCGGTCAGCACAGCAAAATCCTCCCCAGTTTTTCCATCATCTGAAGAAGAACCACTGGTGGTCTTGAAGAACCTCGCGATGCAGAACCTGCCAGAACCCAGGTTGACGATCTGGGGATCCCTGCATTCCCTGTCCCTCCATTCCTTTGGCGGGTCAAGCTCCTCCCAAGGGCCCACTAGCTCCTGGGACTGGGAGTCCATGCCGGAGAGGTCAGCCGCAGCCAAGCGCCGGGACTCGGCGGAGAAGCCGAACCAGAGGTTGAGCTCGGGCACGTACTCCACCTTGCCGTGGAAGGGTAGCTTCCACTTGCCGACTTGCGTCCACGTGTGGCTCGCCGTGTCCATGCAGTAGGTGCTGGCGCCCTCCGCGGATACGCAGATGTGGGAGCCGCCGCCGACCACCGCGTAGGCTGTGATCTCGGGGTGGATGTTGTTCCAGTCGTCGAGGTTCTCACGGACGAACGGCGGCGGAGGGAGGGGGTGGCACTGCCAATCACCCTTCTGCGCCTAAGTGGGCACGCGGCGGTTGCTGATGAAGACCTCGAACTGGAGGCTGTGCTCGCCCTCGCCGCCGTGGCTTGCGCTTGACTCCGGCTCGGGAAGCCTCTCCATGACGAAAAGGCTGCTGCCGCACTCGAAATCGTCCTTGTTATAGACATAGGCACGGCCATCGTTGACGCCGTCGGCACAGGGGACGAAGAGGGATAAGGGCATCCGCTTGGGGTTGCGGAGGACAGGCATGGTGCCCGCGGTGCACGTCTCGGCGTCGAAGACGAAACTCCGCCCCAACTGGTCTGCGCAGATCACCTTGCGGTCCTCGAGCGGGAAGCAGTGTATCCTCCACTCGTCGTTCGCGTCGGAGTACCCGGGTCGGAAGTGTTGAGATAGAAAAGATTATCTAGGGTTCAGTGGGTTCTCTTTACTGTGAATATGATATCGAGAGCAGAGAGATAGAGAGGGATAGAAGAAGAACATGTCAACCTGACACCATAGAGGAAAATGGTCCAGAAGTCGCCATCTCGTTTGTCGGTAAAGTCTGCGCACGGGCAGCGACGTTCGGGAAAGAGGTCAATGAAGTCATCGACGTCGATGGAGTGGGGCGACGCGGCTGGTGGCTTCCTGTCACTGGCTGTGCCCCTCTCTGATCGGGATTAAGGTTTAGGTTTCGGTGGAGAGCTCGGCTCACGGTAAACCTCGTACCCAGAGCCGCCGGCCACCACCTCTATATATAGCGCAGTGTGATAGGGGTCCTCCAGCCATAGTGGGCTGGCCGTCTCCGATCAGGGCGTAGATCAAAAGTCCAAATGGACCGTTGGGCCTAGTTTAGGATTAGAGATCAATCTAACAATCTCCCCATTGATCTACTACCATCTTTCAATTTCATATCATTTGCTTTTATTCATTCCATTACATATTAGCGCATAGAGCATGTTTCATCGTCACGGTCAATTGCCGATAGATTTAACTACTACAACACACCACTCTGTTCTGAAATAGATACTTAACTTTGGACCTTCTTTTGTCCAGGAATTATAGGTTTTTCCTTAAACCCATGCCGGCTATATGTTCTCTGAACACGTTGGGTGGTAAGCCTTTTGTAAGCAGATCCGTGAGTATCCTTTCGGTACTTATATGCTCAAGACTTATGATATGATCCCGAACTTTATCTTTCACAGCATAATACTTTATGTCAATGTGTTTGGCAGCACCACTTGAATTATTGTTGTGAGCATACTGTACTGCCGGATTATTATCGCAGTATAACTTAAGTGGTCTATAGATGTCGCCAACCACCTTCAAATCAGGTATGAACTTCTTTAGCCAGTTCACTTGCCCTGTTGCCTCATAACACGCTACAAACTCGAAATACATTGTGGACGATGTAGTGAAGGTTTGCTTTGAGCTTTTCCATGAAATAGCTCCCCCTGCGAGAGTGAATACATATCCAGACGTGGATTTTCTATCATCTCCCGCATAATCAGAATCTGAATATCCCACTATATGTAGTGAATCTGATCTTCTATACGTCATCATGAGTCGTTTCGTTTCTTGCAAATAACGCAAGACTTTCTTTACTAATTTCCAGTATTCTATTTTAGGTTTGCTCTAGAATCTACCAAGTAACTCGGTAACAAATGTCAAGTCAGGGCGCGTACATACTTGAGCATATTGCAAGTTTCCGACAACTGAAGCATATAAAACCGTTTTCATTTGATCGATCTCATACTGATTTCTGAGGCATTGAAAATCTCCATATCTATCGTCCTTGACTATAGGAGCAGGTGAGGGATTACATTTGTGCATATTGAATTTCTTTAAGATCTTTTCTATGTATGTCTTTTGTGACAGTCCTAATATTCCTTTGCTTCTATCTCGGTGAATCTCGATTCCTAGAACAAACGAAGCTTCACCAAAATCTTTCATAACAAATTTTGAGGACAAAAACTTCTTTGTCTCCAGTAGTAGTCTGACATCACTACTAGCAAGTAAGATATCATCCACATATAGGACAAGGAAGATAAACTTTCTATTCTTAAACTTTGTATAGACACAATTATCCTGTGTGAATAACCATCCATACTCTTTATAGAAAACGGACCATAGATGTCTGTGTGAATAATCTATAAAATTCCTACGCTTCGTTTGACATCTTTTTTAATTTTCTTTACATACTTTCTTTTTATGCATTCTCTACATTGTTCTAAATTTAAGAACTCTAATGGAGGAAAAATATCATTCTTAACTAGTCTTTCTATACTCTCCCTCAAAATATGGCCTAAACAACAGTGCCATAATTTCGACGACGTATCGTGAGCTCTCTTTCGTTTTCTGTTTACATCCACAGACGAGGATACATTCTCATTGTCGCACGCAACGTTCCTATGATCGCATACAACATTCACATCATCACGTAGTGATAACAAATAAAGCTCATTTTATAAGATAGTAAGACCAACACATGCATTATTAAATGTTATCTTACATTTGCCATTTCCAAAATGGCAATCATATCCATCATTGTCCAAACATGAAACACTAATCAAGTTTCTCTGTAAAGAGGGAACATAAAGTACATCTCTAAGTAAAAGTGTGAAGCCATCAACAAGCTCTAAAGAAAGATCGCCAACGACTTCAACATCTGCTCGGACTCCATTTGCAACTTTAACGTGTCTTTCTCTTCTTTACGTAGTCCTCATCGAACGGAATCCCTGTAAGGAATTAGCAACATGAATAGTTGCACCTGAGTTAATCCACCAAGTAGATTTCGAATACTGTACATATAGGGATTCATTTATGAATATAATAATGTTCTCACCTTTCTTTGCCTTGATCATCTTTAAGTAATCGGGATAATCTTTCTTATAATGTCTCGTCTTCTTTCAATAGAGACATTGGTCTTTCTCTACTGTGAACTTGTTCTGCTGAGGCTGATGCAGTATGGGATCCTTTTCCTTTGACTTTGAGGAGGAGTTAGCATTAGTATTTTTTTTTCTTATTGTCTTTCACATAATTAATAGTGCAACTATTGGCAGCTTTCATTCTCTCCTCCTCTTGCACACACATAGCCATGAGCATCTCTAAGTTTCATTTCTCGGGCTGTATGTTGTAGTTGATAACAAAAGTGTCAAATTCCTTTGGCAAGGAAGCAAAAATCAAATGGATAAGAAACTCTTCCTTGAGAGCCAGATTCATTGGTTTTAGCTTGGATGCTAAATTGCTCATCCTTAGTATGTGCTCTCTTATGCCACTATTTCCAGAGTACCTCTCATTCACCAGCTGCTTTATCAGCTGAGTAGCATATGTCTTTGAAAAGCCAGTGAACTGACTCTTTATTCTATCGAGGTACTCTGTGACCGTGTCACACTCTAGAATTGAACCCATAATTACAGGCTCAATCGTGTTCTTTATCACAGCCAAATATTTTTTGTTGGCAGTGACCCACTTCCTATGCTCAAGGTCATAGGACATCTTTTGGGATTCAAAATTCCTCTCTCTAGTTGCCCAAGCGGCATCAGCCTTATTTGTCTTCCTCACCGGTGCCACAGGCTCAGTGGGACACGGTGAGGTGACTACCCAGTCCACCTCAATCAAGATAAAGGCCATGTCAATCTTTTCTTCCACTCCGTGTAGTTGTCATCTTTAAGAGTAGAGGTCTCTTTGATACAACCCATCAAGTTGTATCCGTCTAAAAACACAATTCATATAGAGTGAGAACATAAATAATAACAATAATTGCATGCCTTGATTCCAACATTAGTCAAAATTAAAACATACAACTGTTTATACATTAAATCTACATCACCGTTGGGCAGAAATAAAAATAATGCATAAAATTATTAAAATTACAATATTATTATTAACAACGTTGGTCAGAAAATAACAACATCGTAATCATGTCAAAATCTCTTTTTCTCCAATTAAATATCACGTTGGTTCAAAATAACTATAGAATAAACTATTTCTTTAGCAGCGGAAAATATAAAAATTATCTATTTTTCAGAAGCATTTCTCTGTAATTTCTCTATTCTCTGAAAAATTATCCTGATGGTTTAAAATTTAACAGAGAATTAAAATAAAATAAACTCGAAACTTTATTTATTGTTCATTCTGGCCTAGCCTGCAGCAACAGTAACCGGCCCAGCAGCAACAGGGCGCGGCCTGCCTTGCCACAGCAGCCCACGCACGCGCGCTCGCGACACCTCCCCGCGCCCAAGCCACAACCTGGGCCTGGGCCGGCAAAGTCGCCCGCCTAGGCCGATTTCGGTCTAGTCGCGCTCGTCCGTTCATCCAGATCCAACGGCCACGCGCGTGGATCGGGGACATAAAAACCGACGCCGCGGCGACCCCGGTGAAAACCCTAGCCCATTCTCTTCCTTGCCTCGCTCCGTTCTCTCCTCAGCGCAGCAGCAGCAAGCAACCGAGCGAAAGAAAACGCGAAGACGGCGCCATCGTCGGTCCCCTCGCCGGCGTGCGCCCCCCCAGCGGGTGAGCACGCCGCCGTCGAGCGGTCTGGGCGGCGGTTGCCTGATCCCCTTTCTGAAACCCTAAATCTGACCTGGTCGCTTCTTCTCCTTCTCTGTCTCATCCCCGCGACGGCATGGACTGAGATGATGACAGCGTCGTCGTCGGCCCTCTCGTCGGCGCGCGCGCTCCCCAGCGGGTGAGCGCGCCACCGTTGAGCGGCCTAGCCGCGGCGCCCTTGGCCAGAGCACTCGCGCGCGCACCGACAAGGCGGCAGCGCGGTGCAGCGGCGAGGTAGGCCTCTTCCCCTTCCCCTTTTCTTCTCTGATTTGATTTTCCTTTCTTCTCTTCTCGGATCTATCCGATTTAGGGTTGGAGATGGGGTTAGGATCGAGATTAGGGTTTGGTTAGGGTTAGGGTTTCATTCATTGTTCTTCTTCCCCAAGTTTGATTCACGGGTTAGGGTTCGACTTCGCGTGCCGAGACCCCTTTCTTTTCTCTATTCTTCACCCGATTAGGGTTAGGGTTCGGTGACCCTCTTCTCTTCTCAGATCCGAACAGATCTAATCTATTTCTTACCCCTGACATGATCTACATCTTGACAGAGGGTTCCGATAGGCTAGATCTATACCCAGTGAGGCTCTGATACCATTGTTGAGATCGAAAAGATCATCTTGGGTTAGGTCTAGTGGGTTCTCTTTACTGTGAATGCGATATCGAGAGTAAAGAGACAGAGAGGAATAGAAGAAGAACGTGTCGAACCTGACACCGCAGAGGGAGATGGTCCAGAAGCCACCATCTCGTTCGTCGGTGAAGTCTGCGCACGAGCAGCGACGTTCGGGGAAGAGGTCAATGAAGTCGTCGACGTCGGTGGAGCGGGGCGACGCGGCTGGTGGCTTCCCATCACTGGCTGCGCCCCTCTGTGATCGGGATTAGGGTTCAGGTTTCGGTGGAGAGCTCGGCTCACGGTAAACCTCGTACCCAGAGCCGCCGGCCCCCACCTCTATATATAGCGCAGTGTGACAGGGGTCCTCCAGCTATAGTGGGCTGAACGCCCCGATCAGGGCGCGGATCAAAGGCCCAACTGGGCCGTTGGACCCAGTTTAGAATTAGAGATCAATCTAATAGGATGGTGAATCTGGGCCTGGGAAGGAAAATCCTCTCCATCTTCATCTTTGACGCCGGCGGTCGAGAGGTGGCGGCGTCTCGCGCTCCTCCTGCTGATGAGGTACCTGATCCATCTCCCTTTAGTGGTGGTGGTGGTGTGCCAGGGTAAAAGAATCGCTGGCTCGTGAGGTCGATGCAGCGCAGTGACTTGAAGCCAGGGATGTGGTCGTTGACGATGAGGTTAAGAAATGGCCGGGAGAGGCCCATCGTCGTCAATTCAGAATACAGATGAACAAACCTGCGCAGGCGGAGAGATGCATTCAGAGATGAGATTGCAGAACATCACAACATACAAGTCGATCGAGATCGAAGGGCGAAAGAAATAAACGCATTGGCTTCCGATCGAATTGTTACTCCACAATCAAACGGGATGAATTAAGGTGGCGGCGGACCTTGAAAGAGGAAGAGGGCCAGAGCGGCGCCCCAAAACGCCGCAAGCCAAGCTGACCAGAATGGCGGCGTAGCTAGGTCTCGGAAGAATTTCTCGGGGTGAAACGTTGAAAGGCAGGCACTGGCAGGGGCGTACCGGGCCTGGCACGGCCCAGTGTTTACATGTGGAGCTTTCTGCTTCCATTGGACCATTTTTTATCAATGTTAGTGTTTGAAAAAAAAAGTTGTCATATGGTATTTCGATTCGGAAAGCATACCATTTCCATAGTCCGTGAAGGGTTTTTCTCGCATGGTACTGCATGATATCAAAACTAATATAAATTTAAGACCAATAATTTTGACTCGTTGGGCGTGAGCTGGCTCAGTTCGTTAGAAAATATAAACGAGCCAAGTCAAAGGAGCTATCAAGCTACAAGCCTTTCGGTCAGCTTTAATATATGTTACCAGGCTATATGACTACTCTTGAAGCTTAGTGTTTTGCATTTCTCTATCCGCACCTTCTGGCATGTAAACACTTTGAGACCAACTATGAAGTTGGTATTGTCTCCAAGGTGTTATAATTTCTTACTAATATCATTATCATCTAGAACTTTTTAGCTCAAAAGAATCAAAATTAAAAGAATCATTGGTGGTGGTGGTGGTGAGCCAACTAGTGCACCTATGGACTATGACCACTCAAACTTTTTAATGGCTTACTTATAGGTCATTATAAACTTTTATAATGGCATACAAGTAAAAGACTTTTTTTTTTTTGCAAGAGGGTGCGAGCGGTTTGGTCTCTTGGAAGGGATAACCAGAGGAGAGGAATAGTGTAGGTCGTATGGGCCTAGGCCCAAATAGAGATGGCAACGGTGTCTCCCTCATTTCTTCTTAAAAAATATTTGAAATATGGTTTACCTTAATTATGACCAATACTTTGATTAATTGATGCAAGATTATGTACAGCCGAGTTAAATAACAAGTAGGGGCACTTTAGACATTTGGTATCTTTCATTAATTACAGATGAACAGAAGGAGCCGTCTTGTCAAACGTTTTTCACAAAGGCTTCAGCTCCTTCGGAGAAGCCACTTCTTCTGAGAAGCCAGAGCCAGAGCCGTTTTAGGAGGAGACAGAGCCCTGCCAAGCAAGCCCTAAAAGAATCGATGGCTCTTGAGGTCGATGCAGCGTAGTGACTTGAAGCCAGGGATGTGGTCGTCCACGATGAGGTTAAGAAATCTCCGTGAGAGGCACAAGAGGGATTTTTTAGCGATTATTATGTTTGTTTGTTTTATGTGTGTGTGAGAGAAAAAACATTATGTTTGTTAGTTTCAAGATAAATAAAACGGTACGATGATATCCCATCTTATGAAAACATGCTTTTTTGAGAACGAAGAAATAGCAATATTTTTTGAGAAATAACAATGAACATGTGACACACATGCCTACTATTCTAAAATAACAATTAATTGACTAGATAAGTGAGCTCACTGTACTAGAAAATCATTTATTGTTCTAAAAATATATACTATAAAATAAAACTAAGCTATATGCACTGGCAACCTCTAAGTCACATATTATCTGTCTTTGCTTGCTTTCTATTGTATTGGGGAATAGGATTCACTTCTGTTTTTGTGAATGTTGGTGCTGCCTTGGGTCCAGATTGCAGGTGCCGCTGGTCGCTGACCCAAGAAAACATCAAATGTATTCACAATGCCCTAATGAATGTCAAAAATGAGGATTGTATACAACACCGGAGTTGTTTTTTTAAGCGTACCAGGGTTCCATCTATTCGATCACGGAGCACATGCGCGGGACTGGCCGAGGTCATCAAGGTAGAGGCGGCGGCGGCGGCGTGAACTGGGATGCCGCGTCGGACGCGGCGGACGCAGCAGGGGACCTGGAGTACGCGACGGCGGAGTAGGCGGAGGCACACGTCTGCCGGCTGCTGGACATCCTCGCCTGCACCACCGCGTTTGCCAAACCCCGGGACGGCGCCACCAGGCACAAGTCGTCCAAGCACGGGCGCCCCACGACACAGCCATCCCCTCCCGTACTCGCGTCAACTGGGGCTCACGCCGTCGTCAGCGGCGAGGCCGCGCTGCCGATATCGGAGGCGCACAGCGTGGCCGCCATCCGGCCGCCGCCGAAGCTTGGGGAGTTCTACGACTTCTTCTCCTTCGCCCATCTCACCCCGCTCGTCCACTGTGAGGATCCTCACTACTATTTGTCTAATCTGTCATACTCTCCTGTCCATTCTCTGGCTGAAATAATAGCATTCAACAATGCTCAAATCCAGTTGAGGTCAGCTCCAACCCATATCTGCACTCTTCCAATGCAAGTTATCTACATATTCTAAAGATTGCAAACAATTAGATTCATAATGTATTTAAATATTGAAGCCTATAAATTTAATAATCTCTTCAGAACGTATATGTTGTTCGTGTCGCTCAACGATTAACAAAAATTTGGACTAATGGAATTCAGGAGAAGCTCGATCAAAGAGTATGGGCAACAAGTCCTGCTGCTGTCAGAAAACACCACCAGAATTGGTCTCCAGAAGTCTATAATTCATCACCTGGAGGTGCTATCAGAAAATGGGGTGGTCAAGCTAATGAATCAACTCCCCTCATACCTACATTGGTCTTCCTGGCATTGTGGTGAAGGCAGGGTATGATGAACAGGGTGCTCCGTTCAGCATTTTCTATAGCGGGCTCAAGGGTTATGAGCCGAGGTTGATTGAGATGGCCTATGCATTTGAATAGGCTACCAAGGTGCGAAAGCCTCCAACGCTCAAGAATTAGAACATACATCAGCATGAAAGTTGTCTGATAGTGCGTGTTTGGGTGTGCATTTGTCATTACCTTGGTTCGAACATAGGTAGCAGAATACTAAAAAACAAACCCTTATTCCATTTCTTGACTATGTGTTTGACAGGGATGTTTGAAATGTGAAACTGTGTACTCTGTACATACATGGTACGCAAGTCTAGCGAAAACTGTTAAACACCTGGTAAGATGCAGATTCCAAAGAAAAAGGTTGTCTAAGATCCTCTGGTAAGATGCTTGCGACGAGACACCTGTGAGATGCACTATACTTTTCTTTACATGTAAATTTTGATAAATTTCCCTTGCACACACATTAGGTGATTGATTTGTGTCATAACCTACGAGCATGGTAAATCCTTAAGGTTGGTTTATGGATTTCAATTTATATAATATGCATGTTCTTACCACATTCATATTTTAGTGGTTCCTTTTTGTAATATGGTGCAGACCATATGGTGGACTCTGGTGGGATGAGGTAGTGGGAACTGTGTTGACATCTCTCCAAATGCTCCTGTGCAGGTGAGTTGTAACCATTCGTGCTTGTGATGTAGTGCCAGTATTGGAGGCTTGGAGACAAATTGTTTCGATATATGTTGATGTTTATCTGATTAATACGTGTAGTTTTTTTTTGGACAAACTCAAAAAACTGCTGGCCTAAATGAGATAATTCAGCTCTTGTTCTACTATTCTGCTGTTGTTTCCACGCCCACCTTTAGCTGCAATGTGACACTGCAGGCAGTGCTCCTGTGCAGGTGTCAATGTTCTGACTAACAGGGAAGAAGAAGCAAGCTGCAATTTCCCTTTATCAAGAATAGTATTTGTAGGTTCCATAAAGAGCCTTGATGTATTTTGAACAGCACATACCTTAATTCTATATATGTTTAATAAACATTCCACTTGTTGACACTTCCCTGAATTGCTTTTTTTCCTTTTCTTTAGCTTGCATATGAAGGGCGGGCCTGGTGCAAGCGGTAGAGTCTTACCGCCTGTGACCAGAAGGTCCCGGGCTCGAGTCGCGGTCTCCTCGCATTGCACAGGCGAGGGTAAGGCCTGCCACTAACACCCTTCCTCAGACCCCGCACAGAGCGAGAGCTCTCTGCACTGGGTACGCCTTTTAGCTTGCATATGTACTGGTCAGGTCGATATGCCCCTTCTGAAAATTTGTTGGTTAAGAGTTCATCAGGTTATCTGATTGATGATTTTTGAATTTGCTTGTTTATGTTACTCAGGAGATAACTTGGATTGTGGTGACCAGGTGGCCTTTAATCCATTGTCAAACAATTCCGACTCCAAAGCATGCTTTCTCAAAGATTTGCTTTCCTATACATTTGGGATCATTGCCTTGGTTTCCCAAGCTATAGAATCAAGCCTGTGAAACAAAAGATGTTTAAATCCTCTATGAAACATGCCTGTAAACAGCTTGTCCAAGATTGGCATCTCGAGCTTTTGTTGTTGGACTCTGAGTCTGTCTATAGCCTTGGATAGATATGAGGATTGGCTTACTTCTTTTTTTTTTATCTTTGTATCATTTTTTGAATCATAAGTCAACCTCATTCCATGTTTGATTAGCAAAATATATATAGCACCTTTAGTAGTTTGAATTGGATTACCTGATATCATTGTAGCGTTAGCATGGGCATTGTCGTTTGGTTGTTTTCATGTGCATCTCCTGAAATGAAGCCATGGCGTTAGCACGGGCACTATACTAGTAGAACGTAGTTTCCCATCGAAAATTAGAACCATTGGTACACAAAAAAAAATCCAACAAAAACTGATATTGTTTACAACAGAAAAAATGATTAAAAATAAAAGGAACAAAAGAAGAAATTGGATAAGAAATGGACTTGTGTTCTACTCCCTCTATTTCAAATTATAAGATGGTATGTATATATGTTTTGCTATACACTTAGATATACCTTTGCATGTATAAATTTTGGAAGCCGAATGTCTAAAATAGGATCATGCAATGTTATGATTTATACCTAACAGTTTTATCAGAGACGTGCCGCCTTGTGAACCCATTCCACACCGCCGCCACGGGGCTGGGGCGCTGGGCAACCATGGCCTCCACCATCTCCTACGGCGGTCGTCGTCTAGTACAGAAAACATTTTTTTTATAGTAGATTTTTTTTAATCTTTACTAGTGGTGGTTGGTTTGAACCGCTGGTGAGAAATATGAGAAAAAAAATAAAGAATTTCTACTAACGTCTGATAGCGCTAAAAAATTATTCAATTAAGAGAGTAATAATATAGAAAAGGGTAAAGTTCACTTTAGGACCTCCAACTATCGTAGAAGTATGGATTTCAACATCCAACTTCAAAACCGGATAACATTGGCCCTCCAACTCTCGAAAAAGTTTACTTTAGGACCCTGGCCGGTTTCCCTGGCAGTTTTGCATGGCACTGTAGTAGTGCTGACGTCAGCGATGACGCCAGCACTTCTTTTTAATTTGCAAAATTGGTATCTTTTTATTTGGAGCTTCAAATATAGCAAATAATATATCAATTTTGATCGTCTCGACGAGCTCTTTGCAATGGTGTACTCCGTTTTGTTGTTTGAGATAATTTTATTTCATGAAAAAAATAAATATTTCTACAAAACAAGTTAGAATAACAGAACTCGTGGAATTTGTTAGATAAATAATATTTTTATTATTATGTAACACGAAATGTTGTCTTTTTAGGTTCATTTGACCATAGAATATATAAGTTTGACCATTTTTGAAATGCAATAATTCAAAACTTGTTTTGTAGAAATATTTCTGCTTCGTGTCCGCCCGGTCCGCAAATATTTCTGCAATAATTCAACAAGGGCGCCGTGTCCGTCCGGTTCTGGTTGCACAACACGAGCTTCTGCTTCGTGTGCTGCCACCTCGCGTCGGGCGGGCGCGAGGGCGACGAGGCGCACCGCAACGCCGACGCCACGGAGATCCTCGCCCGGACGACCTTCCCGCGGGGGCACGCGCTCAACTTACCGATGCCGCACAAGATTCTAGACCACGAGTAAGCCACTCACTATTGCTGCTACCTGCTCCCTCAATTCAATCTAGCTATCCACTGCCACTTCATGCGGTCATACTCATGCCATGCCAGCCAGGAAACAGATACGTACAGGTCGGCCGAATGGTCGTCCAGTTCCTGTGTGCTGCAATAGTAGCCGTAGGAAAGGAAAAAGGACAGGTGTATACGAATCGTATACTGTATCGGATTTGGGTACAAGATAAATATAATACTACTACTACCACTAGCTACTTAATTTCACCACAAAAACAAAAAAAAAACTACACTAGGAGCAGTAAACATATCGTTTGATCGTGTCATATGTTGACAGTTAGTTAACCGCAGCTAGGGAAGGTTAATTCAAAAATATCTAAGCGATCATGGCAGGTCTGATTGACCGTCCAACTCCCTGTTTTATATACTGACTACGTTGGTGTTGTACATATACAAATATACAAAGTATATAAAATACTTGCATACGTCAGCTTAATTGCATAACTTGTTTTGTAGAAATATTTATTTTTTCATGAAATAAAATTATCTCAAACAACAAAACGGAGTACACCATTGCAAAGAGCTCGTCGATACGATCAAAATTGATATATTATTTGCTATATTTGGAGCTCTGAATAAAAAGATATCAATTTTACAAATAAAAAAGGAGTGCTGACATCATCGCTGATGTCAACACTCCTTTTTTATGATATCAATTTCAGCTTGTAGATAACCTCCTGTCTATGGGTTGTACTATCTATATTTTTAGTTGTATGTATAACTAATTCGAAGCTCTTATAGGCTACGTTCACTTCGCTGAAAAAACAAGCTAAAATACTGCTTCAGCTGATTTGTTGTGAGAGAAAAATATTATTTCGATTGAAAAAATAAGCTGAAAAATTTAGATTATAAGATAATCTAACAGGGCATAGACGACCCCTCGTGTGCGATGCCCTTAGGTTTGGGACTGACCTCTAGGTAGTCGCAATGGATATTTATGAGGGTTTCCATCACTCTTAATTACACCGACAACTGATATGGCAAAGAAATTAACGAAGAGAGAGGGTTAAAAAAAACCGTTTCCTCCTCGAGCAACGACGTCTTCACGCGGATCAACACACCAAGAAACGATAGAAATCGCGTAGGTGAGAAACCACCGGTTTCCGTCGCCTTCCTCCGGATCCGGTGCGCTGCCGCCGCGCCAAGCTTCGCGCGCACGCCGCAAATCCGCCGAGGCCCCGACCTTCACGCTCGCGGTCCGCATCTCCCCTCCGGTGCACGCTCTGCTGCTTTCCGCTCGGTGGCCGACGGCACCGGTGACAGCTGCAAGGGGCACGCTCGCCGCGGGGAGGCGAGGCCCGCCGCGGAGCTCGCGCAGGCTTGCAGCAGCAGCGATCCGCGCACAGCTGCTGAAGAGTTTGCGGCCATACGAGGCAAGCTTGACAGGCTGCAAGGCAAGCTCAGGAAGACGTCGAAGAGAAGCAAGCAAGATTTGAGAAGATATCGAGAGAAGCCAGCAAGATTCGGATGGGGATGTTGGTGGTGAAATTGAAGTCCCGCTCGCCAGGAAGCTGAAATTGAAGTCACAGCGGTGGAAATTAAATTAGCGACCATCTTCATCGCGACGTAGGACTTGAAGACGAACTTGGAGTCACCAGCGCGGTGCCATCCACCTTGGCCTCCCGACGAACTATTTAATGTGGCTTTCGTTTCGTAGCTGTTGGTGCCATGTCCTTTCCTTTGTTGGAGCCGTCATTAATATTTTGCATCCGTGCAAAAGTACCAATTGACATGCGCCGGTGTTTATCGTCAGCCTCGGATATCTGCATGCTTACACGGATACGTCTTAATTACAAAGTAAACCGCACAACATCTTTTGTGACATACTAATAATATTAGAGATATTTCTCTTATCCACTAATCTATCTAAAAAATCCTAGAACATCATATTTTTTTGAACGGGGTGAGTACCGGCTAACTACTATCGTCCTTGATCCAAACAAGAAATTAAAATTAATACATATGGTTTTACCTAATTATAATATGTTTTTACCGAATTGGAAGTGGTTTCGAAATGCCTAAATTATTTTATATGCAGCATATTTTTAGATAATGGAACAAAATTTCAGCCCCTACTATCCGGAGATGGTACACAACTAAAGGTTTGGGTACAAAACAAAGCAAAGAGCTAAGCCTCAATGTGGTTCATGAATTTCCAACCAAATTTCACAAAGATAGCAAAGAGCAAAGTCTCTACCTCTGTATGGAGCATGGACCACTGTCGAATCCAATAAGTCACCCTAAAAATTACCTATACAGAAGTATTAGATTTAGCCTTGTTAAATACCACATCGTTTCTGTTCGACCAAATCGCCAAACAAAGTGTAGCCGCTCCAAGCAAAATTTGGCTTCTGAGCTTTGGATGTGATGTTCCAATTTTACCAACAATTGAGATTATTAAGTGAAGTTCTTTGGTATTGTAAGGGACCGTGATGTCTAAGAGGGGGGTGAATTAGACAACTTAAAATTTTAGCTCTAAATTATGGCCTCTTTTCTATTCTTAGAAAAATCTATGCAAAAGATAAACTATCTAAATGTTTAACTACGGTTTTGCTAGTGTGTTGCTATCTCGACCGCAAAAAAAGTCAGGCAAACAATATAAATGCGGAAGCTAAAGAGTAAGACACAGATATGCAAACTCCCGTCGACGACTACGGTATTTTTACCGAAGTATCGAGAAGCACGCACGCTTCCCCCTAATCCTCGTTGAAGTCTCTTGTAAAGAATCCCTCGCAAGGACCAAGCTCCTGGTCGGATAACTCCGTGGATAGCCCCGGGCCTTCCCCACGCGCAAGTGGGTCTCCGGTGTGTCCTCCGGTAAGCCTCTCCTAGACCGCTCCCCGCCATCTTCACTATCAAGCTTCCGACCGAACCACCGCGGGGCTTGTTTCCTTCAGTACACGGTGGCGACCACACCACAAACACGATTGGTGTGATCTCATAAGACTACAAGCCCCTCCGATGTACAACAATAGTGCGCGCAAGCACCGATTGGTCAAAGGTGTGTAAATCTCACTAAACACTAGGCTCAAACTTAGAGCAAGCGCATAAGCGGTGGTCTAATAAATCTAAGCACTTCGCAAAGCACATGCGCTAATCACCTAATGAATCACTAAGCATTATGCAAGTGGAGATCACTAAAATGGTGTATCAACACCCTTGATATGTTTTCTAGGCTCTTCACTTCTCAAATGGTCAGTTGGGGGATCTATTTATATGCCCCATAGAGAAAGTAGCCGTTGGAGGCGAAACATAGCTTTCTGCTACTGACCGGACGCTACTGTCGTCCTGACCGGATGAGTCCGGTCGTCCTGGCCGTTGAAGCTAGCGTGTTGATCGGACTCGGCGCTGAGTCCGGTCACTTGCCACCGGACACGTTCGGTCACGTTTGCGACGCTCTGGTACCTCTCTGGACTCGATCGGACGCTGCACTTTGTGTGTCCGCTCGTCTAGTGCTGCTGCATCCGATCACGTTGAAAATATTGTTGTGACGAAGAACAGAATCATCGGTGTGTCCGGTCACTGCTTCGCTCAGTGTCCGGTCACAGCTGCTAACGCCTGCTGTTGCCGAGCAATTGATCGGACACGTCCGGTCAGTTATAGGGCAGCGTCCGGTCACCTCTGTGGAGCTCGTTTCTTCACGATCTTGCGTCCAACTTAGTTCCCATCTTCGTGCTTGGACTATGCTTAATATCTTGGGTCTTCTCTTGTGCTTTAGGGTCTTGCTTATGGTGTTGATCGTGGGATCATCACGTTGCCTTCGTCCAAGTCATGTCTTGCACCCTATTGAACTACAAAACAATTACTTACAAATTTATTAGTCCAATTTAGTTGTGTTGGTCATCAAACACCAAAATCAAAAGTAAATGGGCATAGGGTTCATTTTTCTTACAATCTCCCCCTTTTTGGTGATTGATGACAACACGACCAAAGCAAGCAAATAATAAATATTTTGAAATTTAAAAACTATTTACTTGCTAGAATGCAATGCAAAGGGCAAGGTTATATGATGCTAAAAGATACCACATGTAAGCACATGCAAGCTAAAGATACCACAAGTAAGCTAATGCATATCACATGTAAACATCTTTAGAAACTTATCTTGCTCTTGCAAATGTCCCCATGTGGCATTATGGATTTAAGTCTCCCCCTAACTCCATAATCCACTATCCTCTCTTTCTCGGACCACTACCACTTATAAATTATTATCATTACCACTTATAAATTATTATGATCGAGTTTGCTTTTGGTCCTATAAATTCTTTCCTTTGGAATCAAACACCGAAAAGAAAGACATTAGTAGCACAAGGGAGTGTCAAACTTTGTGATCCGTTGTACGTGAAGTGGAATATGTCATAATTTGACTCTCACATTACATAGACTAAGCTCCCCCTAAATATATGCATACATATGATGGAGAATGAAGTTTATGCATAATTAGCAATTTAATGCACAAAGGAGTTTAATCTATATAATGCATGGAGAAAATATATAAATACAAAAGTAAAATCAACATGATGATATCGGTTTAGAAATACCATATGTGGAAACCAATTTGATTTATACCACTTTCAATAGGTGGTGGATATTTGAAGTATGATGCTTAACTCCGGAGACTCTATTTTCCTTGCAATGAGACTACTACACATATGATAAGCTTAAAAAGGTGTTAGTCTTAGAGCATCCAACTTGTAGAGTAACCTCCCCCTAAATTTATGCACACAAGTATGAAATACTTGTAGGAGACATGCACATTGATTTTAGAATAAAAAATACCACTTGAAAGATGGCATCACATGAATGTGAGAATCATTTTTAAAGTGATATTTGGGAGAAATTATCTACAATTTGGACTTTGACACATATTAGATGAACAATTATAAAATAAGCTATGTGACGTGCTCCTAAACAATTTAAACCATGTAGGTTTGCTCCAGGGGTTAAGAGTGAAACGGAGCAAGCCTACCATAAAATATACCTAGTGTATGCAAGACAAAAGATTAAACATGCAAATATAAACCTAGGCATAAAAAGAAACTAGATGCTAATTGAAATTGTAAGAAATTAAAATTAGTTACATAACATGGGAAGAAGAATTTAGGTCCATAGTATTCACTAACCCACTTGACAATTACCTTGTCCATAATGATGCACCCTATGAAATGCACCCATACTTTTGCCAAGTCTCCAAATTCCCTAAAATCCATTGAACTTCTCACTTCCCTTTCGGGATCCAAACCATCTTGGTGCTCTTCACAATGGAAATGGTCTCCTTTGGCACCCAAATGCGTTGGGCCCCATTGTTGGTTTGCTTGTCCACCTTGATGGCCACCACCTTATTAATTTTCTTTTTCTTCAAGAGACAAGGTGTGGAGGTCTTTTTATCCACTTGTTGGTGTAGGTGTTGGAGAGCTTGTTTGTTTCCTTTTTTGTTTTTCTCTTTCTTCTTAGCTCCTCCCCCATTCTTCACCTTGCACCCACAGGACTTGTGGCCTTCCTTGTGGCATATATAGCAAACCATGATTTGTCCTTCATCAAGCTTCTTCACTCCCTTGACGGTGTTATCTTGATGAAGTTGGGCTTGCTTCGTTTTGCCTTTTACTTGAGTCAAGTCCTTGGTAGAGCGAGCCACTTTTTGCTTGAGTTGCTCATTCTTCATTACAACCTCTTATGTGCATGTATCTATAACAACTTTTCGAACACAAACTTGGTTGCACAAGAGTGAGTCTAAACATAAATCATTGCAAGAAGTAAAAGCATCCTTTTTAGACATGTCAAAGATAGAACTTTTCTTTTTTAGGTGCCTTGGTGAGGGTTGTAGCGATGAAAGGTCCTAATGGCAAGAGGAGGGTGAATAGTCTAATAAAAATTTCTACAACAACACTTAACAAAATGGTTAGACAATTATGAGGCGAAACAAGTGTTGCGCTAGCCGACTCAAAATGCAAGCCACCTACCACAATTCTAGTTTAGATAGTGTATATTCACACAAAAGCTATGACACTACCCTATGTTAGTGTGCTCTTAAAGGCTAACTAAAGAGCCACACCAACCAACCAACCAAGCTCTCACAACTAGCTACACTAAAGAGCTTGTCAACTAGTTTACGGTAAAGTAAATAGAGTGATCAAGAAGGTTATACTGCCGTGTAGATGAAGAAACAAATCAGTCACAAGAATCAACATCAATGAAGACCAATCACCTCGAAATCAAAGAATGAACACAATGATTTTTTACCAAGGTTCACTTGCTTGTCGGCAAGCTAGTCCTCGTTGTGACGATTCACTCACTTGGAGGTTCATGCGCTAATTGGCTTCACATGCCAAACCCTCAATAGGGTGCCGCACAACCAACACAAGATAAGGATCACACAAGCCATGAGCAATTTACTAGAGTACCTTTTGATGCTCTGCCGGGAAAAGGTCAAGAACCCCTCACAATCACCACGATCAGAGCCGGAGACAATCACCAACCTTCGCTCAACGATCCTCGCTGCTCCAAGCCGTCTAGGTGGCGGCAACCACCAAGAGTAACAAACGAATCCCATAGTGAAACATGAACACCAAGTGCCTCTAGATGAAAACACTCAAGCAATGCACTTGGATTTACTCCCAATCTCATAAAGATGATGAATCAATGATGGAGATGTGTGGGAGGGCTTTGGCTAAGCTCACAAGGTTGCTATGTCAATAAAAATGGCCAAAAGATATGAGCCATAGCCAGTCATGGGGCTTAAATAGAAGCCCCCATGAAATAGAGTCATTGTACCCTTTCACTGGGTACTGATCAGGTTGACCAGATGCTCCGGCAGAGCTGACCGGACGCTGGACCCTCAGCGTCTGGTCGCCCGATGGCGGTCATGTGTCTCCTATGTTCAACAGTGAACGTTTGATCTCAACGGTCGATGTGTTGACCAGACGCTCCGACAGAGCTGACCGAACGCTGGACCCACAGTGTCCGGTCGTTTATAGTAAGGGTCCAAAATGAGTTTTTGCCGACCGGACGCATCCGGTCATGCAGGACCGGACACAGCCCAGCATCCGGTGCTTAACCCTAATCACTGTGCCATCCGACAACTTAACCGAACATTGTTCCTCAGCGTTCGGTCGCTTAGCGACCCAGCGTCCGATCAGTTGATCGACGCCAGCATCTCACTGTTACACATGACCGAACGCGCCGGTCCCTCAAAGGTCCAGCGTCCGGTCACTGTATAACCAGCGACACTTACTCATTTTCACTTCTAACTTCTCCACCCTTGCTTAAATGTGCCAACCACCAAGTGTATCACCTTGTGCACATGTGTTAGCATATTTTCACAAATATTTTCAAGGGTGTTAGCACTCCACTAGATCCTAAATGCATATGCAATGAGTTAGAGCATCTAGTGGCACTTTGATAATCGCATTCCGATACGAGTTTCACCCCTCTTAATAGTACAGCTATCAAACATAAATGTGATTACACTATCTAAGTGTCTTGATCACCAAAACAAAATAGCTCCTACAAATTTTACCTTTGTCTTGAGCTTTTTGTTTTTCTCTTTCTTCTTTTCAAGTTTAAGCCCTTGATCATCACCATTGTCATGCTATGATCTTCATTAGCTTCTCCACTTGAAGTGTGCTACCTACCTCATGATCACTTCATAAACTAGGTTAGCACTTAGGGTTTCATCAATTCACCAAAACCAAACAAGAGCTTTCAATCTCCCCTTTTTGGTAATTGATGACAACCCTTATACAAAGATATGAATTAAAATTCAATTGAATCCATGTTGCTTGTCCAAACATATTTACCATATGTAAAAGGATATGGACAAGTTTCATGAATCCTATATGGTAGCAATTACTCCCCCTACATATGTGCTAAGAGTTTGGATTGTAGCTTGCACATATGATTAGATAGAAAATGTAGGAGTCAATGTCTACCAAATGATGCTAAGGCATAAGAGATGGACCTTTGAAGCGTGATACCAATCGGAGTGCACCAATATACCATCCTTAGCACCATGGTTAGCTCAATACCACTTGGAAACAACATTTGAAAATGAAAGTTGTCTAGTGATTTCATTTCATCATTCAATCTTACAACTAACATACATCACACAAGCATGGATGTTTAAATTTAATACTTGTGCCATGCAAGCAACCATATGAAATGCACATTCAAATGCATCATCCAAGTTAATGAGCTTGCTCTCCCTACTTGTGTGCTCAAAATTTTAGTTGATCCCTTTCCTTTGTCATATCTCTCCCCCTATGTCATATCAAGAAATCTTTATGTTTCTCTCTCTTTATGATATTTCTCCCTCTTTTTCACTATCTTTACTACTATCTTTGTTTTTCTCCCCCTTTATCATCAATGACCACAAAGGTTCAAAATATAGATAGTATTACTTGTAGGGTCGAGACTATCAATGTCAATCAATAGGGTAAGGATCATTTTCCTAAATTTGGTCTAGTCTAGATCATTTATCAAAGATATTTAACTCAGTTTGATCCAAGGACAAGCTTCTTCACACCTCCAAATAAGGGTTATCTTGTACCATGTTGAGTTAAATACTTAGAGCTCATTTTCTAGATTAAACATTAGGTTTACAAGCCCATAAATATGTCATATGCCATCACTAGATCAAGTCAAGCATATAAGCAATAGTGATACCATATAGACATCAAAATCATTTGATTTTCATGAATGAGCCTAATAAAATAGAACCACTAGCAAGGTCCTAATAAAATTGAGAATGTGACTAGATGCACTAATCATGTCCTTAGCAAAGATGTATGTCATGCCAATCAACTTTTACCTTGGATTGCTCGAAGGAGAGGCATGTCATATGAGTGGGGGTGCATCAACACATATTTGAGAAATCCAATATGTTCAACTCATTCCTTAGCTTGCAAAACCTTTTCTCATCCAATGGCTTGGTGAATATATCGGCAAGTTGATCTTCGGTGCCTACACTCTCAATGCAAATGTCCTCCTTTTTGTTGGTGATCTCTTATGGAATAGTGGCGGACATCAATGTGCTTTGTTCTTGCTTGTTGAACCGGATTGTTGGTTAGCTTGATTGCACTCTCATTGTCACATAGCAATGGCACTTTCTTGAATTTGATTCTAAAGTCACTCAAAGTGGCCTTCATCCAAAGTACTTGTGCACAACAACTACCGGCGGATATGTATTCGGCTTCGGCGGTTGATAATGCAACACTATTTTGCTTCTTTGATGACCATGAAACAAGTGATCTTCCCAATAATTGACATATGCCCGAGGTGCTCTTCCTTTCAACCTTGCATCCCGCATAATCTGAGTCGGAGTAACCAACTAGCTCAAACTTTGCTCCTTTGAGATACCACAAACCAACATTTAGTGTATGCTTCAAGTACCTCAGTATCCTTTTTGTAGCCTTCAAATGACTTTCTCTTGGTAAGGCTTGAAATCTTGCACACATGCATACACTAAACATGACATCCAGCCTTGATGCGATCACATAGAGTAGGCTTTCAATCATAGACCGATATAATTTTTGATCCACCATATTTCCACTTGCATCACTATCCAAGTTGCCATTTGTTCCCATTGGTGTGCTAATGACTTTGCTATCAATCATGCCAAACTTCTTGATCATGTCCTTGATATACTTGCCTTGACTCATAAATGTACCATTTTTTAATTGCTTGATTTGAAGACCAAGGAAGTAACTCAACTCTCCAATCATGGACATTTCAAACTCATTAGCCATCATCTTTTCAAACTTATCACAAAATTCTTGATTGGTTGATCCAAATATGATATCATCAACATATATTTGTAACACAAATAGATCTTTTTCAATCTTCTTGATGAAAAGAGTGGTATCAACCTTGCCCATTGTGAACCCTTTAGAGAGTAGGAAATCCCTCAATCTCTCATACCATGCTCTAGGCGCTTGCTTCAAGCCATACAATGTCTTCTTCAACTTGTACATATGGTTGGGCTTCTTGTCATCTTTAAAACTAGGAGGTTGCTCAACATATACTTCTTCATTGATGTAGCCATTGAGAAATGCACTCTTAACATCCATTTGATAGAGCTTAATGTTGTAGGCATAAGCATAGGCTAGCAAGATTCTAATTGCTTTCAATCTAGCAACCGGGGCATATGTTTCTTCAAAGTCAAGACCTTCAACTTGTGTATATCCTTATGCTACAAATCTTGCTTTGTTCCTTACTACTATTTCATCTTGATCTTGCTTGTTTCTAAAGATCCATTTGGTTCCAATCACATTGTGTCCCTTTGGTCTCTCTACTAATTCCCATACTTGATTTCTTGTAAAGTTATTCAATTCTTCATGCATAGCATTCACTCAATCAACATCCTTTAATGCTTCATCTATCTTCTTTGGTTCAATGGATGACACAAATAAGAAATGCTCACAAAATGATATCAATCTTGATCTTGTTTGTACACCTCTTGAAATATCACCAATGATAGTGTCCAAAGGATGATCTCTTGCAATATTGGTTGGTTGGAGCATTGGAACTTGATTGCTTGCACTTGCTTGATCAATTGGTTGAGATGATGTACTAGCCACTTGATCTTGTTCATTATCATGAGAGTCACTTGCACTAACTTGATTTATATCATCTTGCACATTTGAGTTGGAGAGCACTTGTACTTGATCATCTTCATCATCATTCACTTGCCTAGGCCTTAATTCACCAATATCCATGTTCTTCATGGCATTTAAAAGTTGAATGCCTCTTATATCTTCCAAGTTCTCATTCTCTACCTATGAACCCTTGGTTTCATCAAATTCAACATCATAAACTTCCTCAAGAGTACCACTATCCAAATTCCAAACTCTATATGATTTGCTTGTGGTGAAATAACCAAGTAGGAATCCTTCATCACATTTCTTGTCAAACTTGCCCAATCTAGTGCCTTTCTTCAAGATATAGCATTTGCAACCAAAGACCCAAAAATATGCAATGTTGGGCTTTCTACCATTCAAGAGCTTATATGGCGTCTTCTCTTTCAATGGGTGACAATAGAGGCGGTTGCTACAATAGCAAGCCATGTTGATAGCTTCGGCCCAAAAAGATTAACTCACATTGTACTCACTAAGAATAGACCTTGTCATATCAATGAGTGTTCTATTCTTTCTCTCAATAAGGCCATTTGATTGAGGAGTGTACTTGGCCGAGAATTGATGTCTAATTCCAAATTCATCACACAACTCATCAATTCTAGTGTTCTTGAACTCACTACCATTGTTACTTCTAACTCTCTTGATGGTTGTTTCAAACTAATTATGAATGCCCTTGACAAATGATTTGAATGTTGCAAACACATTACTTTTGTCCACTAAAAAGAATACACATGTGTATCTAGTATAGTCATCCACTATCACAAAGCCATATTTACTACCACCGATGCTAGTGTATTGTGTTGGCCCAAACAAATCCATGTGCAATAACTCAAATGCTTTACTAGTGCTCATCATGCTTTTCTTGGGATGGGTGTTTCCAACTTGTTTGCCGGCTTGATAAGAGCTACAAAGCTTATCCTTTTCAAATACAATATCTTTCAAGTCTTTAACTAAGTCATGCTTAACCAATCTATTTAATTGTTTTATTCCAACATGACCAAGCCTTCTATGCCATAACCAACCCATGCTAGACTTAGTGAACAAGCATGTGGACAATCTAGCTTTACTAGCATTGAAATCAACCAAGTATAGATTCTCATATCTAAAGCCTTTGAAGATCAAATTAGAGCCATCTACACTTATGATCTCTACATTATCTACACCAAATATGTATTTGAATCCAAGATCACACAATTGTGCCACGGATAGCAAATTGAAATTCAAGCTCTCTACTAGCAACACATTGGATATGCTCATGTCATTGGATATTGCAATCTTACTAGGCTCTTTGACCTTGCCTTTGCCATTATCACCAAATATGATACTATCATAACCATCATTGTCATTGGTGTTGATTGAGTTGAACATTCTTGCATCACCGGTCATGTGTTGAGTGCACCCACTATTAAGAACACAATGCCTTCCTTTAGCTTTGTAATTGACCTACAAAAGAAGATCAATTCTTTTTAGGTACCCAAACTTGCTTGGGTCCTTGAAGGTTAGTCACTAGGCTCTTTGGTACCCAAATGACTTTCTTCTTTGAGCCCATCCATGGTTTACCAATGAACTTAGCCTTCACACTATTTGTGCCCTTAGTAAGCATATAGCATGAGTCAAGCTTAATGGAGGATACATTAGCATTTTTACTCTTATTTTTGTATTCATGCTCTTTATGACCCACTTGCTTGCAACTAGTGCAAAACCAATCATTGTTCTTCACAAAACTAGTATTATAAGGAGCAAAGGCCACCTTGCCTTTCTTGAGGGTATAGCCCAATCCCTCTTTGTAGAGAGAAGCTCTTTGGCTACCCAAGCACAAAAGCAAGCGGTCCTCACCGCCATAAGCCTTATCTAATGTGTGAGTGAGCTTAGTGACCTCCTTCTTGAGGTTCTCATTTTCAACCACTAGTGAGGCATCACAAGTGAGACCATCACTACTAGATAAGGTAGAAGTGGAAGTGCTATAAGAAGGGTTAGTAGTAGCAACAATGATAGGCATAGATAGTGATGTATAAATTAAATCACAAGTTACACCTACATCACAAGTTTCATCATGCTTCTTTTTATCTTGTTCATTAAGCAAAGTAGAATGAGCCTTTTCAAGCTTTTTGTGAGCCTTGCCAAGCTTCTCATGGGCTTCCTCTAGCTTCTCATGAGTTGCTTTGAGCTCATCAAGGGTTTGCTTAAGGGCTTTTACCTCCTTATTCAAGCTCTTGCATTCTCTTCTCTTAATGTCAAAATGTTCTTTAGCATCTTCTAGCATGTCAAATAATTCATTTTTAGTAGGTTTATCATTATTACTATCACTATCATTTTCATTTTCATCATCATGTTCTTCATCACTTTCATCATCATGAGATTGTACCTTAGTGGCCTTACCCATAAAGCATGATGAAGATTCAAAGAGAGAAGGCTTCTCATTGATGGCAATGCTTGCAAGAACCCTCTTCTTGGTGGTCTTGTGATCATCATTATCATCATCATCGTCACTTGAGGAAGCATCACTATCCCAAGTGACTACATATGAACCACACTTCTTCTTCTTGAAGGCCATCTTGTCCTTCCTCTCTTTCTTTTCCTTCTTATCCTTCTTCTTGTTCTTCTTGTTGTCATCATCATTGTCGCTATTGTATGGACATTGGGCAACAAGATGATCTTTGCTTCCACACTTGAAGCACCTTCTTGACTCTTCTTTATTCTTGGATGAAGACTTCTTTCTTCTAGCATGATAGCCCTTCTTCACCATGAACTTGACAAATCTCTTTACAAAGAGAGCCATCTTTTCATCATCATCATCATCCCAAAATTCATCTTCTTCACTTGATGTCTCTTGCTTAGCTTTGCCCTTGGATGATGTGGCTTTGAATGCCACGCTCTTCTTCTTCTCATCCTTCTTCTCATCTTTCTTCTCCTTCTTTTCTTCCTTCTTGTCATCATCTCTATATGTATCATTGGTCATTATATCTCCCAACACTTGATTTGGTGTCATGGCGTCCAAACCACTTCTCACTAGAATAGTGACCAATGTACCAAATCTTGAAGGTAAGCATCTTAAGAACTTATGGGAGAAGTCCTTGTCCTTCACCTCTTCTCCAAGTGCTTTGAGATCATTGACAAGCACTTGAAGCCTATGAAACATCTCTGGCACACTCTCATCCTCCTTCATCTTGAAGCTTGTAAACTTCTCCTTGAGAATGTAAGCCTTTGCACCCTTCACGGCTTGAGTGCCCTCAAATGATTCTTCCAACTTCTTCTATGCCTCATGAGCCATCTCAATATTTTTGACTTGCTCAAATGTTCTTTCATCAATTGCATCATGAATAGCACTTAGAGCAATGTCATTGTTTTGGAGAAGTATTTCTTCGGCCGCGGTGGGATTCTCCGGATCTTCAATCTCAATTTTTGTTTCTACCACCTTCCAAACCTTTCTGTTGATTGACTTGATATAAGTTGTCATCTTGGCCTTCCAATAGGGATAGTTGGAGCCATCAAATTGAGGTGGCTTCTTGGTGTTATTGATTTGAGCTATTTTAACACCGAAGGTTGTTAAGCCTCAAATAATGGTGACCTCGGCTCTGATACCACTTGAAAGGTCCTAATGACTAGAGGGGGGGCTGAATAGCCTAATAAAAATTTCTACAACAACACTTAACAAAATGGTTATACAATTATGAGGCAAAGCAAGTTTTGCACTAGCCTACTCAAAATGTAAGCCACCTACCACAATTCTAGTTTAGATAGTGTATATTCACACAAAAGCTATGACACTACCCTATGTTAGTGTGCTCTCAAAGGCTAACTAAAGAGCCACACTAACCAAGCAAGCAAGCTCTCACAACTAGCTACACTAAAGAGCTTGTCAACTAGTTTGCGGTAAAGTAAAGAGAGTGATCAAGAAGGTTATACCACCATGTAGATGAAAAAACCAATCAATCACAAGAATCAATATCAATGAAGACCAATCACCTTGGAATCAAAGAATGAACACAATGATTTTTTACCGAGGTTCACTTGCTTGCCGGCAAGCTAGTCCTCGTTGTGGCGATTCACTCACTCAGAGGTTCACGCGCTAATTGGCTTCACACGCCAAACCCTCAATAAAGTGCCACACAACCAACACAAGATGAGGATCACACAAGCCACGAGCAATTTACTAGAGTACCTTTTGGCGCTCCGTCGGGGAAAGGTCAAGAACCCCTCACAATCACCATGATCGGAGCCGGAGATAATCACCAACCTCTGCTCAATGATCCTCGCTGCTCCAAGCCATCTAGGTGGCGGCAACCACCAAGAGTAACAAGCGAATCCCATAACGAAACACGAACACCAAGTGCCTCTAGATGCAAACACTCAAGCAATGCACTTGGATTCACTCCCAATCTCACAAAGATGATGAATCAATGATGAAGATAAGTGGGAGGGCTTTGGCTAAGCTCACAAGGTTGCTATTTCAATAAAAATGGCCAAAAGATATGAGCCATAGCTGGCCATGGGGCTTAAATAGAAGCCCCCACGAAATAGAGCCGTTGTACCCTTTCACTGGGTATTGATTGGGTTGACTGGACGCTCCAGCAGAGCTGACCGAATGCTGGACCCTCAGCGTTCGGTCACCCGATGGCGGCCATGTGTCTCCTACATTCAACAGTGAACGTTTGATCTCAATGGTCGACGTGTTGATCGGACGCTCCGATAGAGCTGACTGGACGCTGGACCCTTAGCGTCTGGTCGTTTATAGTAAGGGTCCAAAATGAGTTTTTGCCGACCAGACGCAACCGGTCATGCAGGACCGGACACAGCCCAGCGTCCGGTGCTTAACCCTAATCACTGTGCCATCCGACAACTTGACCAAACACTATTCCTCAGCGTCCGGTCGCTTAGCGACCCAGCGTCCGGTCAGTTGACCGACGCCAGCATCTCACTGTTACACATGACCGGACACGCCGGTCCCTTAGAGGTCCAGCGTCCGGTCACTGTATAACCAGCGACACTTACTCGTTTTCACTTCTAACTTCTCCACCCTTACTTAAATGTGCCAACCACCAAGTGTATCACCTTGTGCACATGTGTTAGCATATTTTCACAAACATTTTCAAGGGTGTTAGCACTCCACTAGATCCTAAATGCATATGCAATGAGTTAGAGCATCTAGTGACACTTTGATAACCGCATTCCGATATGAGTTTCACCCCTCTTAATAGTTCGGCTATCAACCCTAAATGTGATCACACTCTCTAAGTGTCTTGATCACAAAAAAATAGCTCCTATAAATTTTACCTTTGTCTTGAGCTTTTTGTTTTTTCTTTCTTCTTTTCAAGTTTAAGCCCTTGATCATCACCATGCCATCACCATTGTCATGCTATGATCTTCATTAGCTTCTCCACTTGAAGTGTGCTACCTATCTCATGATTACTTGATAAACTAGGTTAGCACTTAGGGTTTCATCAATTCACCAAAACCAAACAAGAGCTTTTAAGCGACGGCTTCAAGATTAGTAACTTTATTAGTTAGCTCATCACAATGTTTGCACATGGTTTTCATTTTAGCAAGCAAACTTTTATAAGCATCTTGTGAGCTAGCTAACTTTTCTTTTAATTTTTCATTTTTCTTTATAAGTTGCTCATCATTGATTGTGCATGCATTTGTTGTTGCACTAGCCTCAAGTTGCTCAATTTTAATAGATAGTTCAATGTTGAGATTAGCAAATCTCTCATATTATTCAAGTAAGGTTTTATATGCTTCTTGTGAACTATCTAGCTTTTCTTGCAACATTTTTAGCTTTTTTGTTGGCTACTGCAAGCCTTAGCATATTTAAGATTTTCTTGCACAAGTTCATTAAGAGAAGACATTTCATCATCAGTATCACTCTCACTAGAGGATGAGCTTTTGTTACCTTATGCCATAAGGCACACACGAGAAGAGCTTGATGATGAGTGCTTGTGGCCTCACCTCTTGTGATGGTCTTCTTCTTTACTTAAAGAATGATTCCATGACCTTATTGATGTGAGGGCTTTGTCCTTGCATGCCTTCTTTTTTATCTTTAGGTGTGGGCTTGTTTGGACAAACTTCCACAAAGTTTCCCAACTTGCCGCATCCATAGCATCATTTCTTTCTTTGCTCATTTCTTTGATTGGTGAAGATGAAATCTTGAATTTAAATGGACACACCATTGACATTGAGCCTTTGGATAATTTTTCCACCTTGTTGATAAGTTTGGTTGATTCTTCGTCAAGGTTGGAGGTGGAGGAGGAAGATTGATCATTGAAAGCATCTAGGCCCCTAGTTGGATTTCGGTGATTAATGTCAATACAAGATTACTATGACTAACGTGTGTTTTGCAGAGACAATTAAGTTAGGTCATGGTAATAGAGATCGATTGGGCAATCGAGGTTGTCATGCCCCTACGATGGAAATCATTTCGGTTTTCAAAGGATGGACGACAAGGTTAAGGATAACTAGTTCTAAGTGTCGATTGAAGTTGGAGAGACACTTAGAGTAGTTTAGGACTTTGTTTTTTCCTTTGGCCGTACTATGAAGGGGGGTATGAACGGGTAGCTTGACCTAGTTGAGTCTAGTGAGTTAGGTGTGGTGCACACTTGTTAAAACTAGCTCAAGGTAGCTCCTATGAATGCCTAAGATCCTTTGGAGCAAACTTCATTCACATATGTTCGGAAGTTGGAAGTGAATGGAGGGTCAAATACTGACCGGACGCTGGCTCCGGTGCGACCGAACGCTGGCCGCAGGGTCCGGTCAGTTCATTTGACCGAGAAGATCAAGTCTGGTATGACCAGACGCTGGGAGGTCATGTGACCGGACGTTGAGGGCCAGCGTCCGGTCGACTCCAGTAAGGGTCCAGACTTGGAAAAGAGTGACCGGACGCATCCGGTCAGTGTGACCGGACCCTGTGTATCCAGCGTCCGGTCGTTTACAGTAAGCATCCAAGAGCGACCGGACGCGTCCGGTCGGTACTGACCGGACCCTGACAGCGTCCGGTCATCACTTGAAAACTGATTCACGGGTTGAACTGACCGGAGCGTCCGGTCATCACAACCGGAGCGTCCGGTCATCCCGCAGAAGCTCATAACGGTTCGTTTTTCAGGCTGGCTTATAAATAGAAGCTCCACTCGTGAGTGGAGCATCTTTTGCTCATTCCAACAGCTGAGAAACACATTTGTGAGTGCCAAGAAGAGCAAGGTCCTAGTGAGGTGTTTGTGATTTGAGAATCCAAGAGAGTAGCCTCACTAGCAAATCAAGAGTAGCAAAGTGTGCATCCATCTTCTCATTAGGCTTCGCGTGGTCAAGTGAGAGTTCGTGCTTGTTACTCTTGGTGATCGCCATCACCTAGATGGCTTGGTGGTGATTGGGAGTTTGGTGTTCACCCGGCGGAGCTTGTGGGTGACCCAACTCAAGTTGTGAGCGGTTTTGGGTGATTCGCCACGACGGAGTGTCGAAGAATCAACCCATAGAGAGCACTTGATCCTTGCGCAGATCAAGGGGGAGCTACACCCTTGCGCGGGTGCTCCAACGAGGACTAGTGGGGAGTGGCGACTCTCCGATACCTCGGCAAAACATCGCCGCGTTCCTCTCTCTCTCTCTATTTACTTTGAGCACTTACTTTGAGCATTTACTTTGAGCAATTCAATACTTGTTTTCATTTCCATAAGAATTGCTTGCTAGAGTAAGTTTGGAACTTAGGTTGAGAGGTTGTTGTGCTTTAGTTTGATATAAACACTTTTCTAGGCACAAGGGGTTAATTGGGCTATCCGTAGGATTTGATTATTGCAAGAAAAATTAGAATTAGCCCAATTCACCCTCCTCTTGGGCATCTTGATCCTTTCAATTGGTATCGGAGCCTCGTGCTCACGTTTTTAAGCTTAATCGCTTAGAGCAAGATGTCTCACGGGGATGGTCCTCCTCCTATCTTTGAGGGAGATGATTTTCCATATTGGAAAATCCACATGGAGGCTTACTTAGAAGCTCTAGATGTTGGAATTCTTAGAGCCGCCTCTCAAGGGTTCCCCGCACCTAGGAATGCCGCACAACTTCAAGGCGATGAAGTAAATTATGAAAAATGGAATGCAAAGGCTCGCAACACCATCTTTAGAGGCCTTTACAAAGATGTGTTCAATCGTGTAAGGAACCACAAAGACGCCCATGCACTATGGTCGGATGTTTGTGCGCTCCATGAGGGAACCAAGACTGAGCGTGAGGAACACTATCATCTTGTGATTAAAAAGCTAAATTCTTTTGAGATGTTTCCCAAAGAAAGTGCTAATGAGATGTATTCTCGATTAAATGTTCTTGTAGAGGAAGTCAATGGGCTTGGACTTACTCAAATGTCACCATCCGACGTTGTGAGAAAAATCTTGAGTGTCCTCCCCATTGACAAATATGGGCACATTGTGACCGTGCTACATCAAGGTGATCTTTCCGCCGCTACACCGACACAAATCTTGGGAAAGATCAATGCTCATGAGATGTACATGCACATCACACCACAAGATGGCTCATCCTCTACAAAGAAGAAAGAGAAAGACTTAGCATTCAAAGCTAGCCAAGACAAGGGCAAAGCAAGACTTGAGTATGAGAGCTCAAGTGATGAAGATGATGAAGAAAGCCTTGCCCTCATGGTGAAAAAGACCACCAAGATGCTAAAAAGGCTAAACAAGAGTGGCATCAAGTTTGATGGCAAAAAGAAGAAGTTCTTCACTAGCTCAAGAAGAAAGCCAATCTCCGAGATGGATTGCTACAATTGTGGCGAACTTGGTCATCTAGCTCATCAATGCACAAAGCCCAAGAAAGATAAGTTCAAGAACAAGGGCAAGAAAGATGATTCAAGTGATGAAGATGAAAAGAAGAAGAACAAGCCATACAAGAAGAGAGATGGCAAAAAGAGGGAGTTCTACAAGAAGAAGAAGAGTGGCAAGGCCTATATTGTCGGTGATTGGCTCATGGACATTGATTCATCAAGTGGATCATCCGATGATGATAGTGATGATGAAAAGGTGGCCGCCATTGCTATTGATCTTACATCTTCACCACCACCATCGCCATCATCCTCTACACACCTATGCCTTATGGCCAAAGGTGAACGCAAGGTAACTAAGAGTGATGATAGTAGTGATGATGAACATGCTAGTGATAATAGTGATAGCGATGATGATGACTCACCTACTTATGATGATCTTGTCAAAATACTTAGAAAATATACTAAGATCATTAGAAAGAGTAGAGCTACAAATGAAAAGCTTGATGCTAAAAATGATTCACTCTTAGCTAAGTGTGATACATTAGAAAAGGCTAATGATGAGCTCAAGGAAACAAATGATTCTACATCATCCAAACTCAAGGAGCTCAAATCTTCTAAGAAAGAGCTTAAAGATAAAAATGATAAACTTGAGTGGGTACACAATGAGCTTATCACTAGTCACAATAAGCTAAAAGATGAATATGCAACTCTAAAGATCAATTCTGATACCCTTATTATTGCACAAGAATTCTTACCAAATGAGCCACATGATGCTACTAACCATGTTGTTAAGATTGAT